>NC_071109.1:33860000-33895000 GCF_024256425.1 Clarias gariepinus
CCTTCTCCACTCTTCCACTTATTTCACTTTTCTTTCCTCCCCAAGCCTTCCTTCCTTCTCTCCTTCTCTCCTACAGAATCATTCCTCAGTTCTTTCTTTATTTACTTCTTCTTTTCTCCCTAATCCTTCTTTCCTTCCTTTGCCTTTTTTCATCCCCCTCTTTCTTTCCCACCCATTTTTATCTTTCATTTTCCTTTATTCATCCCTAAACTTTTATTCCTTTTATCCTTTCTCTCTTTACTTTCTTCATATCTATTCTTTCCTTCCTTCTTTTCTCCCCCAACCCTCCCTTTCATCCTTCTTTTCTTCCTCCCCCCTTTTTCCTTCCTCCCTCACCTTTCCTTTCTTTTATTCGTCATCACTACTCAATCTGTTTTTTATTCTCTTCTTGCTTCGGTCATGTTTTCCTTCATCCCTCACTCATCTTTCCTTCCTTCTAGTCTCTGTGCTTGTGATGTGTATTTTGGAGGGTCTGTGTGTATATGTGGTGTTTATGAAGTGTTTGTGTGTGTGTGTGTGTGTGTGTGTGTGTGTGTGTGTGCTATTGAAAGTGATGTGTATTAATACAGCTGTGCAGAGAAACATTCGTCACTCAGAAGTTATTATTGAATTGTGTGTGAGGATGAGTGATGATCTCTCACACGCTACACACTTCTGGCCAGAGAGGGAGGGGGGAGGGGGGTGGGGGCAGGGGAGAGATCCCTCACCAGGCTGCGCCGGCAGAGGTTTCGGGTCGTCGTGTGATTTATGTCTCTATAAAGAGAAAAGCGAGCGAGTGATCGAAATTTCTCTCTGAGATCACGAAGAAAAACAGAGAAATATCACTGAAAGGCCAGAGTGTGTGTGTGTGTGTGTGTGTGTGTGTGTGTGTGTGTGTGTGTGTGTGGAGTGCTCACATGCTGTCACACATCCACCGCGTCACGAGTCTCTTAAAAACTGAAGACTGATCCTTCAGAAAAACTGATTTATTCCTGACTGGAAGGAGAAACGATGGACAGAACAGACGGAGGAGAGGAAACACAGAGCGCTCACTCATCCACTGAGCAGTTAAATAGATAGAATGAATAGAAGAGAGAGAGAGAAAGAGAAAAAAAGAAAAAACAGAGGTAAAAAGCAAGAAAAATTAATTAATTAATAAATTTAAGAAAAACAAAAAAACTAATTAAAAAGAAAAAATAAGAAATAAAAAAAAAACATAAAGAACAAATAAAAAAGATAAAGAAAGACATAAAAAGACACCAAAAGAAGGTAAAAACTAAAGAACACATGAATGAAAGAAAGAACAGAGGAAATGAAGTGAACAAACAAATAAACAAATCAATAGAAGAATAAAGAAACAGATGAATGAACAAATAAAATAAACACAAAATTTAATCAAAAGAAACAAGAAGTAATAAGTAAAAAGTAATAAATCTATAAATCAGGATCAGGGTGAAGACAAGTGTGGAGTAACGGGGACTCAGTAAAACTAATAGTTAGATTAGTTAGTTAGTTAGTTAGTTTGATTAGTTAGATTAGATTAGTTAGACAGATTAGTAAATTAAATTAGTAAATTAGATTAGTTAGATAGATTAGTTTAGTTAGATTGGATTAGTTAGTTAGATTAGTTATTTAGATTAGTTAGTTAGATTAGATTTGTTAGATTAAATTAGTTAAACAGATTAGTAAATTATGTTAGCTAGTTAGATTAGATAAATTATATTAGATTAGTTAATAATTTTAGCTAGTTAGATTAGATAAGTTAGATTAGTTAGTTAGTTAGTTCAGGTTTTATTTCAGTTAGAGATTAGCTTAGCACTACAAACACAGGATCGGGCGTTATGATGGAACTCATCCTTCAGCAGCGTCTCTCCTCCTGCAGGTAGACGAGAGAAGGCGTGTCCTAACTCATCCTGACCACGCCTCCTCTCTTAACTTTCATGGGCCTTCATCATGATGTTCAAAACAAATGTTCTCAATTTACTGTAAGTGTGTATGTGTTCTCTGTGTGTGTGTTCTTTGTATGTTACGTGTGTGTGTGTGTGTGTGTGTGTGTGTGTGTGTGTGTTCTATCCTCCTCTCTGATGGTGAGTGATATGAATCCTCCTGTATAAGAAGGAGCCGAGTCGCTGCTGGTCCTCTGTGGCTTGTAATATTAAAGATCAGACACTGAGAAAGCCATAAAACACACACACACACACACACACACACACACACACACACAACACTCGAACACACACACTCATGCACCAGGGACTGGAGAAGCTTAAACTCTTCTGTTCACTCCCAGTCCTGATTGTTTTCTGTCTGTTAGCAGGTTTCTGTTAAATTCCATCATTGTGACAAACACTGGACAGCTGTGACCGGGAGTTTGTCGCCTCCTAGTGGAGGATTTTAGACGAGCATCGTAGCAGCGCGGAATACTTTTCTGAAAAATCAGGACACAGGAACAACAGCACACAGGGCGGGGCTGGGGGCGGAGACGTAGCACTGTGTCTGTAAAAAACTGATTGTGTAACACTCCCCCAAATACACACACATACAGGAGTTACCGCAGAACGCTGTTGTTTGTTTTATTAGCTAAAGTTAGCTAGCGCCACAGCTCGGTCTTCTGTGCAGCTGAAAAGCTGTGTCACTTTTAAGGTAGAATGTGTTATTCAGTGCAGGAGTTTATATTGAGGGTCAGTCAGAGCACCTTAAAGGGTTACTACAGGGACTCGGAGCGTTCCTTAACATTAGACAATTCTCCTTATCATACTGACTTCAATGATCTGATCTGTGCTTACAGAATGGGTTATACACCTTACCTGGGTTGAACACACACACACACACACACACACATCTCTTATAGAAAAAACTCCAGCAGGGCGGGGGTGAAGAACAAGTGAAGAACAAGTGAAGAAAAGAAATAAAGAATTAAGAGATAAAGAATGTACTAATAAAAAGAAAGAAAGGGAAAATAAAAATACGTATGACTAAAAGAAAGTAAAAATAAGTTAATTTTGAAAAAAAGAAAAAAGAAAGAACAAGCTACAAATAATTAAAGTGGGAAGAGATAAATAAAGAAACTAAAAAGAAAGAAAGAAAGAAAGAAAAGAGCAAAAACAAAAAGAACCTGTGAGAAGAAATTAAAACAAAAAAGAATAAAAGGAACTATTAAAATAAAGAAAAAAACTGATATAAAAAGTCACAGAATAGGAAAAAATAAAAGAAAGAAAGTAATACACAAAGAAAGAATTATAGAAAATGAAATGACATGGAAAAAATGTGAAGAAAAGAAAGGAAGAAAAAAAGAAAATCAGAAAGAATTAAAATTATTAAGAAAGGAAGAACAAATAGAAGTAACGAAGGAAAGAAAGAAAGAGAGAGAGAAAGAAAAAGTAACTAAACACTAAATCTTTTAATCCATTATATTTTACCATTTGATTCTATCTATCTTTTATCTATCTATCTTTCTATCATAACCGGAATAAACAGATCTGATTTGGCGTTCCTGTGTTTCTCAGTTACAAATCATTAAAAGCTGCGATCGCAGGGAAAAGCAGAAGATTTAGTCCCAGGTCCTAAACACCGCCGGCCGCGTCTCCTCGTCCTCTCCGCAATGTGGAACCTGAGCCCCGTACTGTACACACCGCCGGGATGTTATTGAGCACCGAGAGCCACTGGGGTGTTTCTGCCTCCGCGCGCCTGCAGCTAAACAACGCTTTGCTCCTCGCGGCTCACTTTACCATCAGCTTCAGGGAGAAAAACATTTTAGTGACTTCTGTGGAGAAAGAGCTGCGGCTAAACAGGCTAGTGTATGAAATTAGCATGATCACTGTACAAGCGCCATCACCGTGTGGGGTGGAAACAGAAAGGGTAAAAAAGGGGGTGTGGCCATGTAGCAAGACACGCAGTGTCCATGTCAATCGCACGCAAAACTGTTTCTAGAACTCTTTATACACGGCGGCGTTTCTACACATTGTTAAAATATGATGATACAATAAAAACAATACTTGTAGATTTTTACGCTCCCGCGGGGGAGCGGGTCCTGTGGGATGACGGGAACTGTGGGATACCTTGTCCAAAATGTCCACCTGCACCTGTCGCTAATGTTCAGCTTCACTGTGAAGCGTCTTTCATCTGCAAAGCCGAATATTAGGGCGAAGAATTTTATTCATTACTTCTCATCTATTGAGTTTAGCTATGTAGCTATAAAGCAATACCTAAAACTGCTTTTAAACGGCTAGAAGGTCTTTTTATTGCATCATGTTATATTCGTTTTTGCCCTTGATTAATTTTACTTACAGAGAGCGATGTAGCGGCGCTTTAGTGCCTGGACTTTCTGTACAAACAGACCAGCTTTCACGCTAACGTTAATACCAACATCAGTTTCACCACAATTGTTACAGCGCGTAGATCTCTAACTAGCCGATCTCTACAGGATTGTGTAGCTACATTGCATTCTGTGGGTCCAGCATTTGCTTCAATGTCGAAGAACGCTGCAGGAACAGGGTCAAAATGGAAAAAAGGGTACACTTATTAAGGCCATACTACCATTTTTGTCAGGGTCGCATGGACCTACCATGGTCACAGTGCAAGCCTGAAGAGGGCGCTATGAGAACTCCATTGATGGAGCAACAACACAGTGACATCACAGTGATGACTTGGTCACAGTGCCATTCAGTGTTTTCCATCTGTGCCTTGCTTGTAGTATATCGGTCACTTATAGACGCCCTTAACTGGTCAATGCCAGCGTAACTACATCCTCATTAAGTTCTTCCTACGTCTCACTTCGACCACATCCTCACCAGATTTTTTGTAAACACGTCCAAAAAAGGGCGTAGCATCCCAACGTCAATGGAGACGCTACTGCGTCCTGATCGGTGCGTCTACTGCGTCCCTGCCCTGTTGTAACAGCTCTTAGCTGTGTTCAGGCAATTTTCGACAAGGGGTAAGAGCAGCACAAACGACACAAAGTCACACAATTAGCTTTAAAAAATGAGCATCTGGGACTTCCACAAAGATCAAGATGAAGCAAGAGAACAAGATGAATAGATAAATGGGTGTACCGCTGAGACCTGATCAGGGAGGGTATAAAAGAGACGAGCTGAAGATGAAGAACCAGGATAGAAAAAAAGAGAACAAATAAGATGAAAGGAGAGAGAACAGGGAGATAGAAATCTAGCACCAGGGAATACAGACTGTAAAAGCGTGAACACTATCAGACCATAAAAGCAGATTATGCTCAGATTAAAGTTAGATAGAGACAATAGAAAAAAAAGAAACAACTGGCTTTGTCACGCTTTCATGCCGGAGATGAAAGCAGGAGGTCCAGGAGTCACTAATCCACCCCTGGGTACAAGTTTTATCGATAATGTGCAGGATTTTAAAAATACGATCAGTAATCCATTCCACACCTCTCTTCATTCCCTTCCTCTGGTTTTGTACTTCTCCACCGTGAACGAGCCCAGGTCCTAAATTTAAACACTTCATTTCTCTCCTTCAGACGGTGACAGCTCTGTAAAAGCCAACGGCTCCTGAGCGAGTGGCCGAGGAAGATTTACACACTCCTTAAGTGCACTGAAGTAAAAGTTGGACAAGGACGAAACGGCCACAAATCCTAAGGAGCGCTGCGTTCTTCAATAACACACTTCCTGGTCTGAGTGGGACAAAAGGGGTGTGGCCTGTGTGTCTGTCACTCGCAATAAAGGAGCCACATGCAAAATATATAGTGTGGCTTCCCTTTAAGGAGGCGTGGCTTCTGTATTAATCACTGTCACTGAAAGAGGCGTGGCCTCTGTATTAATCACTGTCACTGAAAGAGGCGTGGCCTCTGTATTAATCACTGTCACTGAAAGAGGCGTGGCCTCTGTATTAATCACTGTCACTGAAAGAGGTGTGGCTTCTCTATCCATCAACATAACTGAAAGAGGCGTGGCCTCTGTATTAATCACTGTCACTGAAAGGGACGTGGCTTCTGTATCCATCAACATAACTGAAGGAGGCGTGGCTTTTGTATCTGTCAGTCTTAGTGAAGGAGGCGTGGCCACTAGGGCCAGGGGTAGCTCAGTGGTTAAGGCATTGGACTATGGTTTGGAAGATCCCAGGTTTAAACCCCACAACCACCAAAGTGCCACTGTTGGGCCCTTGAGCGCGGCCCTTTACTCTCAACTGCTCAGATGTATAATGAGATAAAAATGTAAGTCGCTCTGGATAAGAGCGTCTGCCAAATGCCTAAATGTAAATGTATCTGTCAGTCTCTTACCCCTTTTCCACTGCTCTGGTTCCCGTGCCGGTTCCCAATTTTGGAACCAGTGCCGTGTTTTCCACATAAAAAAATTGGTGTTGGTGCCCTAAAATAAGCACCGAACCGGCCATGGGAACCATGGTCGTTTCTGTTAAGTGGGCGTGGCCTGTGACGTATTATCATGCAGCTCCCGCTGAGCTCCTTTCGAGTGTAAATGCGGGCCGGTTCTCGGTGGTTCCCAGTCCAGCGGCACCTGGCACCAGCACCAGTGTAGTGGAAATGAGGTATCTGTGAAGGAAGTGTGGCTTGTGTATCTACTATTGTTACTGAAAGAGGCGTGGCCTCTGTATCCATTGCTGTCACTGAAGAAGGCGTGGGCTCTGTATTAGTCGCTCACTGTAGGAGGCGTGGCCTCGGTATTAATCACTGTCACTGAAAGAGGCGTGGCCTTAGTATTAATCATGGTCACTGAAAGAAGCGTGGCCTCGGTATTAATTACGACCAATAAAAGAGGCGTGGCCTAGGTATTAATCATGATCACTGAAAGAGGCGTGGCTTCTGTATCCATCAACGTCACTGAAGGAGGCGTGGCTTTTGTATCTGTCAATCTCTGTGAAGGAGGTGTGGCTTCTGTATCTATTACTGTTACTGAAAGAGGTGTGGCCTTTGTATCCATCGCTGTCACTGAAGGGGGCGTGGCCACTATCTGTCAGTTTTAGTGAGAGAAGCATGGCCTCCCGTATCTGTCAATCTTAGTCAATGTCTTATGTCTCCATTACTGTTACTGAAGAAGGCATGCCCTTTGTATCCATCACTAATACTGAAGGAGGCGTGGCCTCTGTATATATCAGTCTTAGTCAAGGAGGTGTGGCCTCTGTACCTGTCAGTTTCTGTGAAAGAGGTGTGGCCTCTCTATCCATCACTGTTCCTGAAACAGGTATGACCTCTGTATTCATCAGTGTCATGGGAGAAGGCGTGGCCTCTGTATTTATCAATGTCAGTGAAGTAAAGAAGGCGTGGCCTCACACATTAGATGTTAAATTTTCACCAGCTTTGCTTTTACCAATTAAAAATGAACCATCAACTAAACGTAAAGATAAACCAAGCCAAATGAAGTATAAAATAATTGATGGTTGTGTTGCCATGGTGATAATTCAGCAGTACACCCCATAATAAACAGGACAGGACAGAGAGACAAACACGGCTCTACACGCACTGACTGTGTACTCACATGTCGCGGGCTTGCTGCAGTTGTGTCCGTGACGGAAGTACTGCGGGTTCTCGATGACGGGGATTCGGGTCATGCCGATGACCACGGCGTCAGGCCCCGCCTCCAGCGTACATGGGCTTAAAATACCGTGATTAACATGATGGAGGGGACTGGCGCTGTCTTCCTCTCCGCTAATCACGGCTACCGGACCTGTATGGACGGAGAGACAGAGAGAGAAAAAGGCTGAATTATGATATTTTTGATCTCGTTACTTTCATTAATCTCATTATTTCTAGCAAAATACGCCCCGCCTACAAACATTAGGCCACACCCCTAAAACCAGGTGCTGAGGAACTGGTGTTTCAAGGCTAAGGATAAGAGTGTGTCAGAACCACATCAGCAAGTCTGCAGGGCTGAACTGCAGGCTACAAGCCTCAAATGCATGTTAGCGACTTTAGCAACATTAGCATCTCAGCTCCAGCGCTAAGCTAGCGACCTAAACTTCAAATTAATTCACAATAAACCCAACAAAGTGACTCTCAGCTGAGGCGTGGGATTTATACTGCTAGAGCTATTAATCAACAGAATAAAGGTCGCCATGTTGGCGTATACCGAGAGGAAATACAGCCTCCCTCCTCTCACACACACACACACACACACACACACACACACACACTCAGTGAAGACAGAGAGGTCACACAGCATAACAAACACATCAGCCTGCTGTCAGGCTCAATCTCTGAGAAGGAGAGAGCAGACAACAACACACACACACACATACACACACACACACAGACACACTTACACACACACACTTTTGCTAAAACAAGAGTGACTCTCCTGTGTGGTTTGTAATGCGATTCGAAAATTAATTTGTCTCAACTGTGCATTTCAAAATGGAATCAAATGCATTTTTAGAAGCCCATAAACACACACACACACACACACACACACACACACACACACACACTGTATAAAATAAAACACTCAGTGTCAGGCCTTTTATGAAAAAAATATTTCTCCAAACAAATTTACTGAAGATAATCATTACTGTTATATAATAATAAACGATGACGTCATCCTTTTTAATCCGTTTGTCATTACATTTCATGTACACACACACACACACACACACACATTCATCTTTGTCTTTATTAAAAGACAGAAACAGAATCTCAGAGCGTGAACTCCGCTGTACCAGCTGTACATGACGTCGCTTATGTGATCTAATCACTTCTCGTGTCTAAAACACAGCGATCGCTCGGAGAGAACTGCGGCCGACCCTGACGTGCTACTTAAACAGAGATCTCCAAGAGGAAAAAAGAAAAAAAAAGTAATTAGTTTTAAACTTGAAGACAAAAGGCTGCATTTATCAGGCTGCCAAATGACCACTTCAGATAACTGGCTCGCTCGTTATACTCGCTTTTCTTTCCCTTTAATTAGAGAGACTGCGTCAAACCACAAAGTCCAATAAAGATTAATAGGAGAAATAAGGAAAATAGTTCAAACAGACCTTATACAGTCAATCAATCAATCCCAAATCCCTTTCGGCTTTCCATTTAATTACTGACCAAGATGACTAGCCACGGGTAGGAACGGCAGATAATAAGGATATATGAGCAAGAGGAAGTGTAACGGCTTCCAAAAGGCTTCCTCCAAGTCGTTAGATGGATTATTGAATAGGAGAGAAGAAGCTATTCGGAGGAGAAAGGGGTTTAATAATAATAATAATAATAATAATAATAATGGATTTTAATTACAAAAGTACTTTTGAAAGTTTAGAAAATAATTTAAAACTCCTAGCGGGACTCTGTGGTCAAAAAGTGATGAGAATAAACCATGCAGGTGTCTATGCCGTTACTGTCTATTATCATTACTCATAGAATGCCTGTCGTCCAATCAAATCAAAATCCCTAAACAACATTCCATCATCTTTCTGTGTATTTTAGCCAAAACATACTTTTTAGAATGATGTGTTGTGGTTACATTAAACTGTCAGATGGTGGCGCAGGACTTGAATTAAGATGATCACGTTAGGATAAGCCCCGCCCTCCCATGTTGACCTAGTAAACATACAGTAGTTCCTGAATATCATTTATGTCTGTAGTTTTCTCTGAGTTTCTCTAAATGATTATGTAATATTCCTCAGATTTTTAAAATTATTTCTGACCAAGAAGCTGAAATCACACGTCTCCGAGCAGTAATTACACTTTGTCCTGCAATACACTACACATTTTACAAAAAAAGAAAGAAAAGCCCTGTTCAGACAGTGCTAATAAAACCCCGTAATCCCAAGCGCAGGTTAAAGCAGCGGTGTGTAAACTGCAGAACATGATTCGAGGTTAATGTTTTAAAACCTTCAACACACCAATTACCTCCAATGTTGGTCCACTAATCCCAGCGTGTAATTACCTCTAATTAAGGTGACGTGACGCTAGTACTGCTAGTAATAAAGACGTCTAACGTTTAGCATGAGACATTTTTCACACGTCGTAGCTCTCCTGTGAACTCACGTGGGATGTTTCAGGCCCTCGGAAAGCAATTACCGTTAATGTTAAAGTCTGTTAATGCAACAGCGAGCAGAAATAAATCACACGCAGCCATGCGTTCAGCTTCAGAGACTCTTATCAGGAAAATCCTACCATAAAAAAATATACATGCCTACAGACGCCTTTGTATCTATTTTCTCTTCTAAACGTTAAAGTTGGGTTTATGCAAAATAAGCAACTTGTCATCTGAATGAATTATCTGAACAGTCATGTTCGCACTGAATTTATATTTTAGGGTTCAAAATATATGTGAAACGAAAATAATTTACAGTAACAGCACTGGATAAATGTAGCTCCACTTATTTATTTCTATTTATATACAAAATTTTACTTTGTTTATAAATGTTTTAAAATAATCTTACGCCCCAATACTTTATTCATGTATGTGTGGTACAGTGTATTGTTGATATTTAGACATTTTTTAAAATATTATTATTATTATTATAGTCAGCATCAGTAGCATTAGCTGTGTTAAACGTGTGTACAGATGTGGCCATTAAGAATGCAAGTTTTTTTCCCGCGAGAAATTCAGCAATTCGTGCTGCGAAATCCCACAAGCAACATTCAGGGATTGAAATAAATGTTTTGTGCTTCACTGAATAGCCGCCAGATGGCGCATGGGAGGACTTTATCTAAAAGCCGGACCAAGTACAATGAAGAATTGTGTATACTGTAATTAGTTAGCCTAAAACAATATTGTTTCCAATGCTGAAAATATAAATATTTTTATATGAACATGAAGTGCTTCAGACTTTTTATAATAATAATATTCATGTTCTTTGCTGTTTGTGTCCAGCATTGAATAATTATTTCATCCATTATTTGACCACGGCTGGAAATAATAGCTGGTATGTGATTGTGAATTTATGACTGTAATAAAGCTGTTCGTCGCCGTGCGGAAACCCGCAGCTCGTACTTTCACTTTACAAAAGGCAGCGGTTTCATCAAAAGGCTGATAAACGCGTGTGATTTATCGTTAAAAATGCAGACATATTCCACCAGAAAGTCATCGCCTCTCGCAATAATGCAGATCAAACATAATACACCTGCCAAAAAATAAAAAAGGAATATTTAGGCATATACGTAAAATACATTTCACTTAAACATTACAGATTGAAACAAGGAAAGTGCAGTAGACGTGCTGAGCTTCAGTTCATTGTGATGCGGACAAAAGGTCTAGGAAGGAAACTAAATCCTTTATATATTTTACAAAATCTGAATATGTTCAGTAAATTTATGAATTACAGTCAAAGTATCAAATCTAACTATGAAGTCTGATTTAATTGGTACAATTAAACATTTAATTTCTGTTTCTGTTTATGTATCTGTTTATGTTTATGTATCTGTTTATGTTTATGTTTTGCTGGAGAAACACATTTTAGTCAGAGACGTCTGCTCGGTCTTGGTAAATCGCTTTAAACCCCTTAATTCTGTGAATCCCCTCATCAGCGAAACCGGTTTGATAACTTCACACCTGTCGTGAATGAAAGGTGATTAGAGGGATTACAGTAACTGGGGTTCTGTGGGCGTCACCTCGCTGTCGCAAACTGTCGCTAATATTTTCATGTAACCTGCAGTAGCTATACAATTATACAGTAGTTGATTGACAAACAGCTGACAACACTCTTCGCCAGCTTCAGAAACAATGTGAAGCATGTCAGTGGTTGGGTTTGCATAGCGCACTTATGGAAAGAATACGATGAAATGACAGGGTAGAGGTTTAATACCCCTATCTCACCTATGCGGTTTCGCGTGGAGGCCGTAAGTACGGTTCATCATATTTCAGCGTGAGTTTGTTTTGGTGCCGTAATTACGTTTCCATCTTTCCACGCAAAAAATTAAACATGTCTAACCTGCGGGAGCTCGCGGACCTTGCAGATCTTCACGGAACGTCGGACGGTCACTCGAGGTGGCTCACGGTGCCTAATACCCCATCTTACCTATACGGTTTGACTCACGGTGAAATACGGTGTTAGGCACATCCACATGAGGACGTTCAACCACATGAGGGCGGTCTACGCCGATCCCACACTGTAAACGTTTCATCCAGAACAAGCGGCTTTTAACCCAAACACACCCCTCGCTCGCTAGGCCGCTCATCTTCCTCTTATCACTTGAGTTTTCAAACCTTAAAGGAAACAATTTAAGGGGAAATGAAGTGAATAAATGCAGGTCTTTCTTTTGGCATTGATTTTCCTGTAAGTGGATTGTGAGATGAGCAGCAATACATCAGGCAATTAAAAAAATACATTTCAATGATGAATTTTATTTTTTTCCTTTAATGTATATTGATCCAAAACTGATCCCTCTGACCGGCTAAATGGAAATGTAATTTTAAAAATGGACACTTTTATTTCCTTTTACTTCTTCAACAAAAGAGCAAAAACGATGTAATAATAACAATAAGGTGCACACGCATGCACTTACACACACACACACACACACACACACACACACAAAACAAATATACAGAAAATAATATTTTGAGCGGAAGTCATGGTTTAATTGTGGCCTCAATTAAGTATATACAGTAAAAAAAATGATTAATTTTATTTTAAATAAATTTTATGCATATTTATTAAATTTCTTTCTGCTTTGCTTATCTTTATTTACTCTCATCTGTTTATCCTATTTCCTTTTTTAAAGCAACAGCAAAAACAGCATATTGTCGCAGGAATAGACGTTTCCTTTAGTTCCGTGAGTCAGTGTGCTAATGCGCTGCACAGCGCGGAGTGTGTGTTAGTGTCATGTGTGTTAATGCGTTTCATAACAACGGCATAATGGATGTGATTTTATAGCAGAGTTTGTACAATTCTAATAAAGACCAAAAACAAACAAAACAAAACAAATATACAGCCATAACAGGATTAAGAAGCAAAATGTTGGTTAGTTGTGTAGCTGCGAGGTTCTGAAACGAGGAAAGGGTGGGGTTTATACACCGATCAGCCATAACATTAAAACCACCTGCCTGATGCCATGGAGGCCTGGACCTTCGATAGAAAGGAGACGGAACACACAGTGTGTCGCAGGTTGTTGCGTATGGAGCTGCGTAGTTACAGAGCGGTCAGGGTGTCCATGCTCACCCGTATCCTCCACCAAAAGCTCCTATAACTGGGAAACTGGACTACAGAGCGAAGGAAGAAGGTGGTCTGGTCTGATGCTCTGCTGGGAAACCTCAGGTTCTGCCGTTCATGCCTTTGCACGTAGCACTTACACTAAACACTGCTGCAGACACACAGAGTATCATGGAGATGGTGCTCCTTGATGGCAGTGGTGTCTTTCAGCAGGATAATGTGTCCTGACTTGGTTTAAGGAACATGACAAAGTGTTTGAGGTGTTGACAAATTCTGCTGCGATTTATCCACGTCTTAATTCGATCCACCGTCCATGGGATCCATGGAGGCTCCACCTTAAACCTCGCTCACAGCATGGTGTCAAATACCACACACACACACACACACACACACACACACACACACAACCCCAAACAATAATCATTCTCTGTTTCCTAACACGGAAATTCCTTTACTCACATTTTTGCGCCAACTTTTTTTGTGCCAAATCTGTAAAAAACGCCATTCTGCTCTTTAAAGCGTAAAAATCCTCCTGCAGCAAACGGCTCAGCATCTGATTCCAGTTCAGTGACTCGTTCTGCATAAATCCCCTGGAAAACACTTTTTTCTGCGAAAGTAAAGTCTAAGGGTTTAAAAGTCAGACGTCCAAAACGTAAACACGCCAAATTCTGCTAGCTGTCAAGAAAAGACGTCGCGTTTACGCTAATTAACTTCAGGAATCCCATTTACAGAAAGAGTTTCCTTACACGCGCTAATTAGTGTGAAAATAACATGCTGGAAAACACACACACACACACACACACACACAGAGCAATGATGAACTGTTCCACAGTCAGCACAATCACACACTCGGCCCAGTGGAATACAGTTCACCTAGATTAAACAGCTGCGTGAATAACACTTGCATCTCTCTCTCTCTCTCTCTCTCGATCTCTCTGTTTCTCTCTTTCTCTCTCTCACACACACACAAAGAAGTGAAATGTAAGGATAAATAAGCGCTTCCATCAATAACAGAACAACAACACAGTCAATACAAGAGAGAAACAAATAAGATCAGTGCACTGTGAGTGATGTCAGCTTCTACACACTGTGGGAACATGTACACACACACACACACACACACACACACGCACACACACACAGGTAGAGAAAGTGAAAAAGAATCAACTATTGTTCTGCTGAATTTTGTGAAACTGTGTGTGTGTGTGTGTGTGTGTGTGTGTGTGTGTGTGTGTGTGAGTGTATGTTGCTTTAAGCTGCTGACAGGTGTAAGACTCCTGCTGCATCCTAATAACCCACAGAGAGAGACAGGGAGGGAGGGAGGGGCAGACGGGCAGACAGACAGGGAGGGAGGGAGGGAGGGGCAGACAGGCAGGGAGGGGCAGACAGAGAGACAGAGAGACAGACAGACAGGGAGGGGCAGACAGAGAGACAGAGAGACAGACAGAGAGGCAGACAGGCAGGGAGGGGCAGACAGAGAGACAGAAGGGGTGCGGTAGAGACAGAGAGACAGATGGAGAGAGACATGCGGTTTAGGATTAGCCTACATTCTCCAAAGTAGCATTAGCTACCTTATTAGCATGCTAGCTAACAATTTAAGACAATTTATCCATCAGCTAATCCAATAACACGATCCAGAACATTCTCCTGACTGTACAGGAAATGGCAAAGACTCACACCAGCATGAGGAGTGGAGTGTGTAAAGCTTGTAGTGTTAAATGTGTAGGGTGTAATGTGCAGTGTAGTGTTTATTGTGTAGTGTATACTGTAGCATATAGCATTTAGTGTGTAGTGTGCAGTGTTTATTGTGTGGTGTTTAGTGTGTAGTGTTCAGTGTGTAGTGTGTGTTGTGGTGTGTAGTGTTTATTGTAGTGTTTGTATAGAGTTTAGCATGTAATGTTTAAAGTGTACAGTTTTTTTGTTGTGTAGTGTTTAGCATTTACTGTTTTGTGTTTGGTATTAAGTGTTTAGCATGTAGTGTTTGAGTAGTGTTTAGTATGTAGAGTGCGGTGTGTAGTGTTTTCAGTAGTGTGTATAGTCTGGGGTGTATAGTGTGTAGTGAATAGTGTGTAGTGTATAGTGTGTAGTGTTTTTAGTAGTGTGTATAGTCTGGGGTGTTTAGTGTATAGTGTGTAGTGTGTAGTGTTTTCAGTAGTCTGTATAGTCTGGGGTGTGTAGTGTGTAGTGAATAGTGTGTAGTGTATAGTGTGTAGTGTTTTAAGTAGTGTGTATAGTCTGGGGTGTTTAGTGTATAGTGTGTAGTGTTTTCAGTAGTGTGTATAGTCTGGGGTGTGTAGTGTGTAGTGTATAGTGTGTAGTGTTTTCAGTAGTGTGTATAGTCTGGGGTGTGTAGTGTGTAGTGTATAGTGTGTAGTGTATAGTGCGTAGTGTTTTTAGTAGTGTGTATAGTCTGGGGTGTTTAGTGTATAGTGTGTAGTGTGTAGTGTTTTCAGTAGTGTGTATAGTCTGGGGTGTGTAGTGTGTAGTGTGTAGTGTTTTCAGTAGTGTGTATAGTGTTTAGTGTATAGTGTTTAGTATATAGTGTGTAGTGTATAGTGTGTAGTGTTTTCAGTAGTGTGTATAGTCTGGGGTGTGTAGTGTGTAGTGTATAGTGTGTAGTGTTTTTAGTAGTGTGTATAGTCTGGGGTGTTTAGTGTATAGTGTGTAGTGTGTAGTGTTTTCAGTAGTGTGTATAGTCTGGGGTGTGTAGTGTGTAGTGTATAGTGTGTAGTGTATAGTGTGTAGTGTATAGTGTGTAGTGTTTTCAGTAGTGTGTATAGTCTGGGGTGTTTAGTGTGTAGTGTATAGTGTGTAGTGTTTTCAGTAGTGTGTATAGTCTGGGGTGTGTAGTGTGTAGTGTATAGTGTGTAGTGTTTTCAGTAGTGTGTATAGTCTGGGGTGTTTAGTGTATAGTGTGTAGTGTGTAGTGTTTTCAGTAGTGTGTATAGTCTGGGGTGTGTAGTGTGTAGTGTTTGAGTAGTGTTTAGCATGTAATGTTTAGAGACAGGGGTAAAGCGCTGCGCTCTCAGTGAGGTGATATCTGAGACCTGAGCGTTGGTGTTTTAGCACCTGGCAGGTCTTCCTCCTCCTCCTCCTCCTCCTCGCCCCGCCCCCTCCTCCCAACACCCCGTCACACAAAAGCCCAGACAGAGGAAACAGCGACTTTTTTTCACTTTATTTTTATTTTCTGTCTGGCCGTCAGCAGATTGAGAGTGACGCGACCTTTGGCTCTGCGCTGCTCCTCCTCTGCGACTTTTAATCGCTTTACTCGTTTACTCGTGTGTTGTTCGATGTCTCCCTCCATTTCTTCCTCCGGCTGTGTTTCATTTGAAATGCATTAATCTCTCTGGGGAGCAGGGGGGGTGGGGGGGTGTTTGGTGGAGCTGGGCGCACGCTCGACCCGAGGGCACACACACACTGACAACAGGCGAGGGGAAATGAAACACAGCCGGGATAGAGGGGGCATGGACACCTGAACGCACACACACACACACACACACACACACACACACACAAACGACGTAGAACCTTAACATGACAGTTTAGTTTAAAAAAAACAACTTTGTATTGCATTATTTCAAAATTCTAATCTATTATTTTTATTAACAGGTCTCATTGTCTTTTTAATTGAATGTATTATTATTATTATTATTATTATTATTATTATTTATGATTTACCTATCTAATACTATTTTATTTTTATGTTCTAAAATCTTATTTGTTTACTTGTGAATTTTTTTGTTTATTTGTTTATTTGATTTTATTGCTGGAGATTCGATGTTAAAAATGCATCTGACTCAAACTTCAGTGTTCTTCTCTGTGTGTGTGTGTGTGTGTGTGTGTGTATGCATACAATAGGTTTATTTATTTATTTATTACTTTTACTCCACAAAGTATTTCTTGATGGCACTTTATCGTCCCACACTAGCAACATCTGCAGATCATGTAACCTCTAGTTCCGGAACATTCCCCGTCTCCGCCCGTTCCTCACGCCACACACTGCTGGTCACCTCCCGTATTGATTACTGTAATTCACTTCTTACTGGTCTGCTGCAAAAAAGTCCTCGACAAACTCCAACTTATCCAGAACTCTGCTGCCCATATCATAACCCTGAATACCCATAATGCATCACATCACCCCCCCCCCCAACAACTCCACTTTGTGCTCCTATCAAACACCGTACACTCATCTTCACCTTTAAAGCACTTCATAATCTCACTCGCCCTTATCTATCAGAGCTCGTACAGTTCTCCTCCCCCGCTCGCACTTTTCGCTCTTCTTCATCAATGCTCCTGTTTACACCGCCCACCCCAAAAGCCCGACCGCCCGCCCGCCCGCCCGCCCACTATGGGCTCTAGAGTCTTTACTCTCACTGCTCCTCATCCCTGAAATTCTCTTTCAGCAAAAACATCTGTAATAGGTTATTTATTACTCAATATTATTCATTTATCTTTTGTCTTTTGTGACCTTGGGTGACTAGAAAGACGCATATTCAAAATAAAATACTATTATTATTATTATTTGCTTTTAACACCATTTAAAAAAAAGGATATGTTTCTATTAGTTATTTTACTGTTCAGAAAAGCAATAAAGTGACATAATTAACTTTCTATTTAATTTTATTATAGTTTAATTCAAATGATTTCTATTAGTCTGTTCTGCATCCCACTTTCCTTATATGGTCATTGCTTCCTGTTCAAGTCACACTATAGCCGCTCATTATTCTCTCCAGTTTTTAACACTTATCTACCTGAGACAAAATATTTCCGAGTTTTTAACTGCTCTATTATTATTATTATTATTATTATTATTATTATTATTATTAATATTATTCTAAGACAAAACTTTTTCCCATTAAAATTAATGTAATTGTTTTTGACAGTTAAGCGCCTTGCATCATGTTTTCTGATCTTACATTGAGGTTACATCACACATCTTGGGGGCACACACACACACACACACACACACAGGAAAGTGTGTGGAGATTTGTTGCCATAGGGCAATTTACAGTAACTAAAAACACCTAAAATCTCCCAACCTGTGTGTGTGTGTGTGTGTGCTTATTCCGTTGGTCACTTAGCACAGAGTTCGGTGTACAGTAGTTCGTGTAGTCAGTTTGTATAGTTTATTTTAATCCTGCTGTTTATTTAAATTAGAAAATGGCAACTGCACTATGAATCATGGGAAATGTGACATCACAAGAAAACACAAATCCTATCTATAACTCTGTCTGTAATCAGGGTTTAACAATGTCGTGTCTATGCAGGTGATCATGTGTATAAACAAAATTACGAACTTAACTTCCTTTGATTGTGTGTAAGTGATATGAGTAGAAACTGAGAATTTAAACTTTTGATCTTTTTCTGGATGAGCGAGTGAGCACTGAAGATCAGATCTAAACACACACACACAAAACAACCACAACCCAAACACAAACACACAGCATTCATTTATTCATCCTTAGTAACTGCCTGGTCAGGGTTTAGGACACGCCCACTTTTGACCACTCATGCCCTCCTGCTGTACGTTAATTAGAATTTCAGGACTTCTGTTAGCCAAAGACTCATTTCCCCAGACATTTGGACTTTCTGCATGTCCTCTTCTGATGCGGTGTGTGTGTGTGTGTGTGTGTGTGTGTGTGTGTGTGTGTGTCTTAAAAACAAGACAAACACCATAACCTTAGTGTTAAAGATGTACCATAAATGTAACCAGAATTTAACATGTCACGTGTTATTACACTAATTTCAATAATGACTTTATTCGAGCCAGGTCCTCTGTCTGTCTAGACATCTGTCTGTCTGTCTGTCTCCATGGTGACCGTTCATTCTAACAGCGCACCCTTTGATATACATTAGCCTCTGCTATGACCCGGCCCAGCCGTGATACAGACGCCAACCCACACACATTTCAGTTATTCTAATAGGGAAGGAAACATCTTCACCTCGGCCTCCTGATGGAAGTCCAGCAACCAACATCTGGATTAGTGACAGCTGTCCTGCAACTATAGACGTAGGGAATTTGCATTCCAGGAAAGAAAGCAGGAATGGAGGAGACCTGATGATGCCCTGGTTGTCTGTAACTCAGAGTCATGAGAGAAATTCTGCTCCTGCTGTCTGGGTGGGCGGAGCATATTATCTCTCTCTCCCTCCCCCCTGTCAATCACTACCCAATTGTATGTGGTCTAAAAATATATATATATAATAATAAAACAAATAATAATAATAATAATGATAAATCATAACTAATTAATGGAATAAATCAAAATAATAAATATAAATAATAATAAATCAACTTAAAAAGTTTTTTTTAATGAGTTTAAAAGTGTTAGACAAATAAAAAAAAGTATTTTAATCACTACAATAATAGAGAATTATAAAAAAAAAATTTATTAATTTTTAAAAGCTTGGACGTGAGTTCTTAAGGTAAAATGTTGAATTGTGAAACGCATGTTCCCATCGGAAATAATGTAAATGCCGCCCAATCCGTTCCAGCCACCCAAAAATAATACCAATATTACCCATTTCCAACACTACAATTATATTTTCTGCATATAGAAATCATCAAAACATTAAGATAAAATATCTTATTTTTATCTTAAAGATAAAATTGTAATAAAAATTAAGTAAATTATAAAATAAATTGACATTAAACCTCATTTAACCTTAATCTATGATTCCTCTCGGCACTGGCTGCTTTAAAAACCAAACTAAGAGCGGCTCCCTTTTCTTCTTGCTACCATCCTTAATTACATTCCTGGGACCCGCGGTGCTGCGTCTTCACTAAATCTTACACAAAATGCATAAAAAAACAAAACAAAAAAAAAAACATACATTTAAAACACACTTCACTTTGCTTTCCACTGACATAAACAAGCTTATGTCAACAAGTAAGTCGGTGTTCGGTTTGATTTTTTAAAAGATTTTTTGTAAACTTGCTTTGTTCGGCTTTCCTGTGACGCAACGCGCAAATGGCCCAAAATGCCTTTGGATGCCGAGACAAATTACTTGCAAAATTTTTGTAAAGTGTAAAATTCTTGAGGCGGGGCCTTTGCACTGTATGTCCAAATTAAAGACGTAACTCAAGTTGACATCAGAACTAGAGCTCGATGGAGGTGAAAAAAAAAACTTAACGATAATTAGATTGAAATACAAATAAATTGTGATTGTGCACCGATGTGTAGAGACAGACCTACCTTTAATTTATCAGACTTAAAAAAAAAAAAGCTAAAATTTCTAGACTGTGAATGATGTCATGAGACGAGGTTACACAAGACAAAAGTGCTTTTTGTGCTGAAGAGTAGAACTAACGCCGCTACAGTAGGAGGAACGTCTGTGACGATTACAGCACTAACGAGTGGGGTCTTTGTGGCTGGCAGATTTCCACACAAACGCCTTTCTGTTAAGACGGTGCTGCAGCCATGAAGGTTAATTTCACGAGCCGGTTCCTGGCTGAGAACTAGACGTGTTCCAGCGCCGCAGCGACTGTACTGAGAGCGTAATCCATCAGCAGCACGGAAATCCCTGCTGCGCTCCCCCTGCAGCACGGAATAACACCACTCTGTACCTGCTGAGGCTACAGCACTCACACACACACACACACACACACACACACACACACACACACACACACACACACACACACACACACTCTGTTTACATTACTCAACCTTCCTGGCTTTACCCTAACATTTAATCTGATTGGTTGGAAGGTGTTGACTGATGTTTTGTAATCAGCACGTCAAACCGCAGGTTTATATTAACGCTCTTGTTATCGTTTCCATGGTAACAGCTCGTTCGCAGGGACGTGTTTACGCAGCAGACGCTCCACAGATAAACGGCTTATTGCTGCTAAAACGTTAGCAAGAACACGAACCAACAAAGAAGGCAGATAATGAATCAGCGTAGTCTTTAAATATATATTTAAAACATTTTCATCTGAATGTTTTCTTTCTCTCTCTCCTCCTCCTCTATGGAAGAACACTCACCGGCCACTTTATTAGGTACACCTTGCTAGTATTGGGTTGGACCATTTTTGGCTTTATACCAGAGATTCCACACGGCGCTGAAACACTCCTTAGAGATTTTGCTTCATATCGACATGATGTCATCACGCAGTCGCTGCAGATTTGTCGGCTGCACGTCCATGATGCGACTCTCCCGTTCCAACGCGTCCCAAAGCGGCACTACTGGAGTGAGACCGTGTGGGCCGTGTAAGTGCAGTCACCTCACTGTCATATGCAAGAAACCAGTGTGAGATGATTTTAACTTATCGTTTATCCTGTGCTCATTAACGGATGGACACTTTATCATTCCAGCAACAATACTCAGGCGTGCTGTGGTGTTTAAACCATGCCCAATTAGTACTAAGGGGCCCAAAGTGTGCCATTACATGACCAGCACCAGCCTGAACCACTGATACAGTATAAGGCAGGAGGGATCCGTGCTTTTATGTGGTTTACACCAAGTTCCGACCCGACCAGGGGATGCTTTTCTGATCTTCTGTTGGTGGATGTTGACCATGTGACCTGTAGCCTCACTGACACGAGCAACACCCGGTGTGGTCTTCTGCTGCTGTAGCACATCTGCTTCAAGGTTATAAGGCCTGTGTTTTCACAGACGTTCTTCAGCAGACCTCGGATGTAGCGAGATATTTTTTTAAACCAATCAACAACCTTTAATCCTCTTTTTAATGATCAGTTTAATCTTCGGCTGATGATCATCACTAGGTCTACGTGGTTTCTCCCATGTGATTGCCTAATTAGATATTTATGTTAATGAGCATTTGAAAAGGTGTACCTAATGACATGGCCAATCTGTGTATACTCAGCTTATTTATGATATTTTTTATTTTATGAGGTGTCACATGACTAGAGCTCATTACAATATTTGCGTCAAGAGACACAGCTGAAAAGAAAGAGCCGCTAAACACACAGTGAGAGATTCCTTATTAATCACATTTTAATCAGAGTGGAAATGTATGCATAAATTCTGCATAAATTAATCTTCAGCAAGTCATGCACATTTCAAAACATAAATCTAACTTGTCTGCGCCATGTTTATTTTGTACCTTTACACTCCTAAAGCGCATCACTGTCTCTTACTTGGCACGTACAGTACTGTACACGCCCGAATCCGAGACAGTCTGAATGATCCGAATACATTGATTAACATGCACTCAATATGCAAAGGATCAGTTTTAGTTTAGTTCAGATTTTAAAGAAATTCAAAGTCAAATCCGGGAAATACAATTTATCATACACACTTCAGTGTGTGAAAATAATGAAGGTATTTATGCCTGCAGTCAGACACAGAGGAGTCACGGAGTCACGGTCGGAGTCACGTCTCGAGTAGTTAAATGATTACATGTGGAAACCTTACAGCGTTCAGATAATAATGTAGGAGGAAGTCTTTGCTCTGGAGCCGCTCTTAGCCTGACGAGGACGTGCTAATGCGCTAGTTTCACAAGGATATGCCACCTTAGCGGGTAGCTACAGTTACCTTGGATTTCATTTAACATAGAGAATCCAAACACAACGTACAGGAATGAATTATCCAATTACTTTACACAGATTTCTGAATGTTTAGGTTCATCGTAATTGTGACACTGGACCTAAAGTCAGCTGCTTAACCAAGAGGAGGAAAACACAGCATGTCTTCAGCACCGCGGACAGCTCCACCTCGTTAACAGAACCCGAAAAAGGGGACCAACCAACGCCAGGGTTTTGAGTAGAATGTTCTGGATGCAAGAGTCTTTATTCTCTGTGCTCTAGTATAGTGGTCCCTAAAACAACTTTGCTGACGTTCTGAATTAAAATCAAGGAGGAATATCCTGAGATCGCCTGAGATCCTGAGAAAGTTTTGTTCCATTTTCATTAACCTGTCTTTGTGAGACAAATTATGGCGCGGACTGGACATGAGGAATTCACTTCCCCCCCCCTAGATGGGAGCGTCTCGTCAGAGGGAAACAAGCTCAGGGATGTTGTATATATTACAGTATGTACTTTATTCTGCTTTGTCACGAGCGTGTGATGGCGAAAACTGTTCTATATAGGACCACAGCTCTAGTACAAAAGTACTTTTCTCATATTGAGCTGGATCTTGTTACATCATTTAATTTATTTTCCTCCTCCTTTGTCGATTAAGAGGGTTAGTAGAAGTCAGTCAGATTCCTGACCAGGTTTGATTCCCGTCTCTATGTGGTTTCCTCTGGGTTCTCCGGTTTCCTCCCACCGTCCAAAGACATGCAGATCAGGCTAATTGGCAATCCCAAATTTACCCTGAGTGTGTGAATGAGTGTATGTGTGTGCCCTGCGATGGATTGGTACCCTGTCCAGGATCAAGTCAAGTCGGCTTTTATTGTCATTTCAACCATATACAGTTCAGTACACAGTGAAACGAAACAAGACCAAGGCGATGCATACATGCAACAACATAAATTATCTACAGTACATAAATTACCAACACACCTTACCGGAACCAGCAAGCTAACTAAGAGCTAATCTAATGAGCTGACTAGCTCAGATATGACAGATATACATTTTTTAGGTTAACCTTAAACTATCTATGTCTATACAATAAAGTAACAACACTAGACAACAGACAACAAAGTGCGCGTGCAAATGTGCAAACAAAGAGCTACTTGTCCCCCACCTCTTGCCCTAACTTCCCTGGAATAGGCTCCGCCCCCCATGACCCTGTACACAGGATAAAGCGGTATAGATGATAAGTGAGAGTGATGGACAGAGAATTACAGCAGTTCAGCTTAGGTTTCTCTCAGCAGCTGGAGTGACAGGAACAGGTCCAGGAACGTCAGGATGTGAGCACACGCAGATTTCCAGATCCAGGATCCGAACTGGTGGAAATGAAATGATATCATGGGCGGAGTTTAAACAGTGAATTTCAATTGGATGCTTGAAAAAAACAGCAGATGCTGAACAGGAAGCTTGTTTGCATGTGCATGGTGTTTTTAAGTATTTATTTCTTTATTTTTTAATAAACCGGTGCAGACGTAGCTGACAAGATGCTAACTAACCGTTGTGTCTGCATGATATTGTATCCGGCATGTGTGCGTGTGTGTATGTGTATGATATCACATGGCTCTGCATAACCACACAGGTGGCTAATTGCTGACGAGAGGCTCTCGGGTTGAGGCGCGCGTGCCAGCGAGGCCATTAGAGGCAGAGAGGACAGGTGCTAATGCCTCGTGAGCTCCGGCTTGGACCCGAGCTTCGTGTCTCGCTGCATTACCATGGCTTTTCTTGGAACGTTAGCGACAGTACGAGAGCCCACGCCAGCAGGAAGCAGGCTGGGCTTGGCTAGCACAAAGACAAACTGCAGGCTAGCGTGTTTACTTTGCGCTCGTCAGCGGCTCTCCCTCAGGTGTCGGGTTTGAGCTGAAATGAATTGGTTTTACTTTCCCCTCGTCGAAGTGGGAAGGAACAAATGCTAACAAGCACCGCAGAACTCTGACAAGTACAGATGAGGGAGAAACAAGAAGTGATTTTTCAAGTAAGGTTCATGCTAATGTCTAGCGACTGTTTTTTAAAACATTTCACTGCGATCATGTCCGGGATCCTAAAGCAGGAAATGTTACTTTTTTAAATTTATTTTTTTACATGTATCACAATCACGACCTGGTTAACAAGCTAAAATCTTAAAGATTTAATCACAGACTGGCATTTTTGTTGCTTATTTGTCTGAACAATGCTAGTTTGGTTAAGCTAGTCAAAACAAAACTACTGTGATAAGTAGCAACCTAGATTAGCTTAGATTAGTTACTGAATTAGCTAGCTAACCTGGTGCACAAGAATGAGCGCTAGCCTGATGTAGGTAGTTTTTTAGCAAAAATAAAAGAAAGTTGCTAAGTTAAATAGCTTGATTTAGACAAAATATTGCATCCTTAATTCAACGTCTAGTTAACTTCCATGTGAAGTTAGAAGTGGAGACCTCTAGTGGAGTGGAGCTAAGACACAAGATGAGACTGTGATGTACAGTACAGTAAGGTATAATCCTGCATTTGCCAAGTAAGATTATTGTTCATGATTTGCATTTTCAAAGTTTGATTATGATAAATCTCTCTCTCTCTCTCTCTCTCTCTCTCTCCCTCACTCTCTCTCTCTCACTACACATGAGATTCCAGTGACTGATCTGTCCTTTGACTTCTGCTTGGAGTTCGACACTTACTCTGCTTAATATTCATTAAAATGCCGTTGGACTAAACGTTCACCATAATGGCGTGTGACTGCAGTCACTCTGAGTTCTGTTGAGTGAAATTGTAAGGAACAGTTTCCAAATCGCCATCAGCGAACAGTTGGTAACCTCAACAAAGTGGTCTTTATTTATTATTTATTTACTGCTACATATGGCCAATATGTTTCTTGGTCCACGGTTTGGCAAGTGTAATGATCTCTCTATTTAGTTATTCATTATTACCGCTACATATTTCCTACATATTTCCCACTACAACAAAATGATCTGTGCCACTTCTAAAATAGTGCATTTTAGATAGTTCTTTTAAACGCACTATTTTAAAAGTTGCACTAGTTTTTTTTCTTGTAGTCTGTATAATAACAATAAAGGCTTCTTCTTATTTATACCTCCTGTTATACAGATGCATTTTTGACCTCAGAGAACACAGTAATAAAAGAGCTATACACTGTGTGGCCAAAACAAACAAAATTTTAAGATTCCAAGGACCACATCAGGTCATCAGCTGAGTTCATTTTATTGCCCCAGAACGTTACTGAGTCTAGACCTGAGTAACTGATCAACCCCAGATCATAACACTGTCTCCAGAGGCTTGTCCTCTTCATGTCCTTCCCTTCTCACCCTGACACGCCCATCACTCTGGAATAGGCTCAGTCTGGACTCATCAGGTCACATGACCTTTCTCCATCACTCCAAAGTCCAGTCTTTATGATCCCTAACAAACTGGATCTGATGAGTCTCACTAACACGTGGTTTTCTTATAAACACACGGCTGTTTAGTCCTAATCCATTAAGTAATCTATATTCACATTTTTTTTTTTCCCGACCACATTAGCTGTTCCTTAAAACCCTTAAAGGATTAATAATGGTTAAATAATGAATCGAATTCATACTTGATGCAGGCCAATAATTTGACCGTTCTAAAGTTGTGATGTATTTCGTATTTATTGATTTATTTATGTTGTCACAGAATGAGGACAGGTTCCCTTTCGAATCTGGTTCATCTCAAGGTTTCTACCTCACGTCCTCTTAAGGAGTTACCGCTGCCTCTGGCGTCTTTATTAAGAATTAATTATTAATTTTGCATTAAGTGTTTATTCTTAAAAGTGATGCACAAAAATATTTAATACCTGAACGTGAGTGAACATAAATACAAGGTCATTAAAACTTAACGTCTGGAGTGGGGTGTATTATTTTGTTTGTTTTGTTTCTCCAACTCAGATCAGAAACACAGTGCAGGCCTGGCTACAGATCCACAGGATGAGCAACATCTATGCAGAGATGCACAAAGTAAATGAACCCTGAGGTTTAAGGAAAAACACATACATTTAGGTTTTTGCTATTATTATAGCTATGATATTTTCTTTTGAGATACAGGAGTAGACCAGAGGTGAGTAGAGTAGCCAAAAAAATTACTCAAGTAAGAGTGGCTGTACTTTAAAATAATATTACTCAAGTAGAAATTACTCAAAATATGTATATGTACAATTAAAGGTACAATTAAAGGTAACATATAATCATACGAAGGTAAAAAACGCATTCTATATTTACTGTAAGGTAAGCAGCGAGGACTTATGGGCGTTCTGCAAAATTAGAGAAAGATGCGTGAACTTCTGTTCGCACATGGGCAGTAAGCGTATGATGGAGTCACAGGTAGGATGTATTTATAGAACTGAAGTGTGATTATTGTTATTGCAACTGATTGGTCAAACTAAGTCATGTGATTATTGTCGCTGCGTCTGATTGGTTAAACAGTCATGCGGTAGAACTACAGAGTAAGGGTAGCGTTTCTTCTTTACTAAGCTACTGAAGTAAAAGTAAAAAGTATGGTGCAGTAAAACTACTCATAGAAGAATTTTTTTCCCAAAAAGTTACTTAAGTAAATGTGACGGAGTAAATGTAACTGGTTACTACCCACCTCTGGAGTCGACCCATTATTAACCAGAGAAATGACCATTTTAGGACATTTCAGTGTGATTCTGGGAGGAATGGAGGATTGTTGGTCAGTGTGAGGGTGGACCATCCTAGCAGCAAACCTCTAGTAATCTCAAGTAAAATCCCTCTTTATACTGTAAACAATATGATTGGCTAGTTTACAGAAAAGGCTAAAAGTCAGTGGAGTCACAAACTGCTCGAACCCTTTGCCTTCTGAAACACATCTAAAGATCTAAAAACCTCTCACTTTATACTTGGACCAGCTGTTGCTTCTAAACGAAGCTCATTAATGTGTTAATAATGTATTACTAGCTAAACCACACTCATTCTACAACATTTAACATATTTCATCATAAATCTATTGGGGGGAAAAAGACAAAAAAACACAAGCCTTCTGCAATTTAGGAGGCGATTAGCAAGCATGATGCACGCCCCTTGCTGGAGGCTGTAGGTCTGCCCCGGGGACGGCGGAGGAACCCATAAAGACAGAAGATGAATCTTCACGCAGAGACAGCTTGCGTTGTCGCACGCTAATGGAAAATCCAATAAGACCAAAGGTCTGGAACTTTCAGCCGGGTTTGAAATACGGCGGAATAAGAGGCAGCGTCCCGGCGCCCGCTGACACCAGGTTATTAAACGTTAGATCGTAAAACGTTTAAGAGAGCATTGTTAAAAGTTGTAAAACATGTTAATGAGACCATAACTACACTGACACCAGGGAGAAAATACCAAATCTATCAGAGCGACCACCGTGAAGTACTGTGTTTTATTCCTCTTTTACCACAACTTTTTTTTTTTAATCCATTTAAGTTCCGACTCAAGGCATGTTCACGTCAAAGTGGGACTTTTAATTGTACATAATAACAGAGAGAGTAAACACTCCATTAATTTCTTTATATAATCCCCTGATACACTAATGCACATATCCCAGTGTTTCACCTCTGCTTGAACACCATCAAGGTGGAAAGTTTTCTCAGTACACCAGAGCCATGATTCATGTCTGAAACGCCGGCCTCCCAGGAACTCCTTTAATGTTTGCCAAACATGTGGAAATGTCCTGGAGCGAGGTCAGGACTGTATAGGGGGTGTGGCAATAACTCCCAGCCGAGTTCCTGTAATGTGCAAGTGGTGTTGGTGAATGAGTGTGTGTACAGTTCACACACACAGATGCGTCTCTTTCTTCCACAAGTCAGCAACGAGTTATTCGTCATTTTTCTAAGGATCGAGAGATGAATGTTCAGGGGATGACTGCAGTGGGCTCCGAGCCACCTCGGCCAGGATCGTCACCCTTCTTTAAAACGTTCACGCCGTTCACGTTTCACTGCAGCACAGAGTCTCATCACTGTACTGTGCTTGAAGTCTTCTGTAAGTGTCAATCATTTTTACGCCTTCATGAACACACTTTGTACAGCTGTTTTTTTTCCCCCAGACTCTCTTTTCTTCTTTCTCTCTCTCTTTTAAAGGCTCCTCTGTGCTGGAGATCTCGTAAAACCTACAATTAAGACCTTGTTACAAAGCATCGACACTGGAGACTCCTTCTATTAAGGATGAATAAACATCTTCTTTAGCGTATTAGCTAACCCATACAAGTTGCTTTGCTATAGAAACGATAACGTATAACTAATCAGCGTCTAGACTTTATGCTGTAGCTCTGTGGCACAAAGTGACGCGAGAATCTACACTAAAACAAACAAATAAACAAATAATAATAATGCCAGTTTCTCGCTGCAAGCTTCCACTCATTTTCATCATTTTTTTTTGAAGGTCGAGTGAACGACCTTTAATGCTGCAGCTGTCCCCTCACCTTGTCCAACCATCATTCTCTCTCTCTCTCTCGAACTCCTCCTACAGCCCTCTTTATATCCTCGCTGATGAATAATTGAGGAAAATGCCGCATGATTACACAACAATTACTCTCAGCACCTTAAAAAATTTAAAGGGCTCCTCATGAAACATTAAAGCGGCCGAGTTTTCATTAGCGTGAAGCTTGAGGGAAAGAGATCTCACAAGACTCGAGCTAAACAGGACAACAGAGCTGAGAGGAGGACGCTCGGCCCCGGCGCTATTCTTAGGGTTTAGCCTACATAAGAGCGAGGAATATAACGTACAGCAGAACTTTAAAGGTCATGATACAGTGGGGCGGGAATGCAGGAGTCGTGTCCTTACAGGCATAGATGTATCGCTGGTGATCACATAATCGCAAGTCACATGACTGAGTAAATGGGCTGAATGGTGTCAGGGATTCAAAATGATTGGACCTACTGGACATGAACAAAGAACATGACTGGGGAGATCATTCTTACTAACTGATATAATGCACTGGCAACGAATTAATTAGGGAAAGACTGACACACACACAAGCCACGCCTTCTTTACAAAGACTGACTTATACAGGCCACGCCTCCTTTCCTAAGACTGACACAGACACACACACACACACACACACACACTGGTCATGCCTAATTTAATAAGACCTATACAGTTCACAACTCCTTTACTAAGATGGACTTAAACAGGCCACACCTTCTTTAATATGATCAACACACAAAGGCCACACCCCCTTTATAACAATAACATACATAGGCCGTGCCCACTTTTTAAAGAATTATGCATAGGCCACACCCCCTTAATTAAGCCTCACACACATAGGCCTGTTCTGTTCTTATTTAAATGAAAGTCTCTCCTTGAATTAAAATAGGAGTTTCTTTTTATCACTGAATCAAAGAAAGCAGATCTGAAGAAGATCTAAAACTTTATCCCTCTTCATGGTTTTATTAAAATAGTCTTTTATTTTTGTACAAATTGCTTTGCGATGCACTTTTAACAGACGTATAATTTCCCTTTCATGTAGAAGTTAGCGATGGCGCGTGCGTCGCGTTTCATCATCGGTCCTGATGAAGCAGCAGCATCTGCTCGGGTGAGGAAACTCCTGCAGAACTTTTCCTCTGTAATAAAAGTAACTTGAGAATCAGCACAGTCCAATTTGCAGCTTTGGATGTGGAGTAATTGGCCTCATCAGGCGTTTGTGCTGAGTGTTCTCTGTTCCCTGCGGCAGAAAGCCGGAGCCGACTCGCTGCGAGTTTACAGAGGAGTCCCATAAACACACCGTGAACGCCGACCCATCCCGCTGAGACGCACCACCCCGCCCACGTCTCTCTCTCTCTCTCTTTCTTTCTTTGGTTTCATGATTGAAGTGCTTTAAGACTGAAGAACATCGGGACCTTTTATATCTGCTGAGACGACAAGGCGGAGCGCTAAGTGTTACGCAATAACCATGATGTCATGCAATATTTAACTGACTGATCTCAATAACGTATTATTATACACATTTAATTATAATGCCTAATACAAAGCTGTTAATTATGCAAAAAAAAGTTTTTTTATTTAATATTAAAACATTTTTATTTATTTAAACTAATATATTCAGGCTGAAGCATCGGATCTGCTTTTATTGATTCACTGATAAAAAAGGAATTGCTCTTTTTATTTGAGGACAGAGTTTTATTTAAATAAGAAAAGAAGGCCGGTGTGTGTGTGTGTGTGTGTGTGTGTGTGTGTGTGTGTCAGTTTTAATAAAGGAGGTGTGGCCTTTGTGTGTCAGTCCTAATGAAGGAGGTGTGGCCTGTGTGTGTCAGTCCTAATGAAGGAGGTGTGGCCTGTGTGTGTCAGTCCTAATGAAGGAGGTGTGGCCTGTGTGTGTCAGTCCTAATGAAGGAGGTGTGGCCTGTGTGTGTCAGTCCTAATGAAGGAGGTGTGGCCTGTGTGTGCCGGTCTTAGAAAAGGAGGTGTGGCCTGTGTGTCAATTTAAATAATTAATACATTTATGAATAATTTATCTTATTAATTAAACTTTTTTTTATTTTACATTTAAAGCAGACATACTTTCAGTTAAAAGGAATAAATAAATATGAATAAGTAAACAGAATACATCGTTAAAATGCTACTGAAAAAATGTAAGGAAATGTAAATTAAAGTTACGGTTCTACCCCTGAGTGTTATAAAGCACTCACACTGGAGACTCCTTCCATTAAACATGCACAAACACATTCCTCCTTTCCCGAAAATAAGCCGTTGCTATAGAAACGGGGAATAAAGCTGAAATAAAGCTGCACTTCATTCAAAGCTGCTGAGCAGAAATCCCAGTAGTGCCGTGTAACGCTATTCAGCATTCATGACCTTCATATGACCCCAGCCAGCTCGAAGAGGAAGTAATGGGCCAATTTACTGCTCAGGCTTTAGCGTTTAATTCGCTGTTCTTCAGTTTAGTGGCCTGTTTGTCTATCGAACTCCCTGCGCTTCGTATTAACACTACGTCCAAATGAAACGCGTCCTTCTTTTAAACAGAACAGTCTGGCATCCACCAGAGACTCTGGAGCACATGGCACTGAGTCAAATGACCTTCTACACACACACACACACACGCACACACACACACATACACACATGCATGCATGCAAAATGCTGGCAACAAAAATGTCAGTTTATTAGCTTGCTCTGGAAATTCGGCGCAGTCTTTAGTAAATGTTCATTACCATTTTAATTGGCTGCTTAAATATATGCATAATTATAAGTCCCGTGGTGGGAAAAGTGTGTGTTTAAGCACTGTCTTGTTCGGCAAAACAGCTGTACATTCACTCACACACGAGCGGTTTATCTGTAGCGCCGTATGGAGGAAAAAAAATGGAGGTGAAACAGAAATCTCAGCAGTTCCAAATTTTCTCTCTCAGCTAAAAAAACGTGTCATAGGGGACGTGATCGCTGGTTTCTCGCTAACAGAAACATGCCGCCGTGAGCTACTTCAAAATAATAATACTAAAAAAAAAAATAGTAGAGGAAATGTGAGTGTAAGTGGAGAGCGCTGGTCCAGTCCATGCAATGTGTAGCGTGTCGTGTAGCTTCTCCATCATTAATACAGAAACAACAAACTCATCCAGAAAACATCTCAGAGTGTCCTCGGGGCTCATGTTCAAGATGGCGGAAAATGGATTAGAAACCTGCAGGCGATGAAAAAAACAAGGTCCTGGAGGCTGAATTAAGACACACACCAGCCTGATTGGAAAACACTGTGCTGACGGCGTTGAATCGGGGACGTCGGTTAGTGGAGTGTACATCGAGACATCGCTGCACATGACAGGCTCACGTCCCAGCCACCTAAAACTTATATACAAGCACAGAAACAATATTCTGCTATTTTTTATTTTTTTGGCTTTTAGTGTTTTCACAAACTAACAGTCATGTCAGCTAACACTGCCAACTAACACGCAAGATTTAATGGGACCTCATGTCCTGTTTTATAACATGTTTTATTTCATTTTACACAACGTTTAGGTCAGAGCGAGTAATCTGATTGGCGTTATTCCCCGAATGCTGATATTAGACAGTAACAGCACTGTGCTGTGTAACTCTATGTATGAGTGGGCGTGTCCCAGGTGTTGTCCAGTGGTTAATGACACTAACTGTGTGTCTCAGCGTGGGTGAGAGTAGGTCTGTACGGTCCGCAGTACTGAGGAGAGAGCAGCTGTCTGACTAAACCCACATTCACACCCAGTCACAGAAGCACTTTCAGTAAGAACACACATCTGATAACGTTATGGCGTCTTAAACAACACGCCGTCTCCGCACTAATCACTTCTAAGTCCTTCTGAATCGCCTCCGTGTCGTTCTGTTCACGGCTAACGCTTAGCTACAAAGCTAACTAGTTTTTAACACAAGGCTGAAACCCAAATCCCCCTCTAACCCCTGATCAAGGGCACTACTTGGTGTGTGGAACAAGGGTTGTACACCCTACATAGTGCACTAGCTTTCCATTTAACGCTATTTAAATGGAACCCGGAAGTTAACGAAGCTGATATTTAAAGTTGATACTCTAAAGTGTAATAAGTGTAAATATACAGTAGATCTGGTGAGTTTCTCAGGACTGTCCACCACCTCCATGGTTTATTCTCCTCACCTTTTGGCTACAGGCTACCAGTGAGAGTTTAACACCACTCTCACCTCCTGGTAATTAGTGTAATTACACTAATTGTAGTTTGCTAATTGTCAGTCACCAGCTCCAACAGTCACGGTTAAATAGTTCCGCCAGGCGTGGAAGGATATGTGTGGGAGGAGCTAAATTGCTCATGACTTTGGTTTGTTTTGATAATTTCAACTGTCAATCAATTTTCTTTTTCATTTTTCCCCCATGTTCTGTCCTCAAAGCCTAAAAATGAAGCAAGTACCAGGTATTACAAAAATCTAAACTAAATGTGTTGTTCCTGAAATAAACAGAATCTCTAAGCCTTCGTAATCTGACTTTAAACCATATTTTAAACCACTGAGACAGTTTAGTCTTGATTTGAGTATTTCTATGCTGCTGATCTTGTGCACATCTACTGTATAGATTTTATACAAAATGATGCAGAAACTAAAACAATAACAAACAAGAAACGTCCAGACTTTCTCAATGAGAGGTCTGATCAGCTGATTTAGATCTGGTACAGACTTGTTTAAGCTAACAGCACAGCTAGGCTAAATCAAATCAGCACTCTTCACAGCTGTAGTGATCTGAAAAGCACGTCCGAGTCTACAACATGTTCTACAACATCAGGAGTTCTACGCCCATGAAGGAGTGAATGAGTTCCACTTCTGTTATTTAAGACAAAATCCTCAATGCGTTAATTAGACGTACTGTACGATAATAACATGCGTTAATTAGACGTACTGTACGATACGAAGACGAGCTCTTAACGACTGTATGGTTTGTTTGATAGACTACACTAGCCAAGGTAGGGCCGACAGGTTCTTCTTTAATCTAAGACTGAACGATGTACATGATGTGCATATACGCTAAGCTAATCTCACTATTTGCATTAGGAAGGAGCATCAGCCTGACAACCCCGGAGCGATGATTCAGTTCTCTCTCTCTCTCTCTCTCTCTCTCTCTCATGAAGGATTCCCCCAGTGCTCTGGAGACTGACACCTCGACCCTGTCTCACCTCACACAGGTGGCGGAGATCAGGTGATTCGGTAAAACAGACAGTGACAAACGACGCTCGGCAGTCAAGCGTGGAGCGAGTGGAGAGGAGACCCGCAGTGCGCCGCGGCGTCCCGTCAAGGCTCGATTCCGATCTGATGGAGTCGAGAGGGCGAGAGATTGCAGTGTTACACTCGTGTCTGGTTTTCTGGAACGTTGGAGAACCTTCAGGTCCTCCGGGAGATGCACCTGTCCGAGGAAACTCAACGATTTCTGACATTTTCGGATGGAAAGTTTTACTTTTAAAATCATTTTTATCAGTTATCAGGTGACGCGCGCTCAGGGTTTGTCTCTCATGTGCAGCTGCGTAGTATTGAATTTCTTTCTCTCTGTCTTTCTTTCTTTCATTTAAGTATTTAACTATTGCATTTTATTTATACTATAAAGTCTTTTGATTTTCTGCTTCTCTTATTTTATTTCTCTTTTCTTTTTGTCTTATTTAGTTTTTTTCTTTTTCTTTCCATATTATTGGTTTCTTTCTTTCTTCCTCATTTTTATTCTTTAATTAATTAATCAATCTTTCTCTATTCCTTTTCCTCCCTCTCTCCTTTTTGCAGGATCCATACAGAGATCTCTTGGTAGCCAGCAGATAAATGGATGAGATTTGTGAACCTACCCAATCATGATCAAGGTCACAGAAAGGTCAAATGTATAAATTATAATTAGTTTTAGTTGCCCCTCTCTTGTTTATCGTGTATTTTATAAATAACACACAACTTAGTAAGACACGGGCCTCGACTCGTTTGTGGCGACATCACCGCGTCTTCCACGTGTCCATTTCATGTCATGAGACACAACAAGCTTT
>NC_071109.1:33900000-34060000 GCF_024256425.1 Clarias gariepinus
TGTTGAAAGAAAGCCATTAAATCAGGTGGAAATTCTTTCCATAATTTAATTACGTTCATTCAACAAGTTATTTTTTTGAGTTTACTTTGTTACATTTTGATCATAGCCGCGAATAAAGACTTATTCAGATGGGATTAGTTTTCCCGTTATTTGTAATCTACTACAGCCTGAAACTATTACCTGAACCTCCCCCCATACTAATATGTATTTATTCTTTATTTTCTTCTTCTTCTTATATGATGATACTTCTTTAACTGCGCTTTCTCCATTCAGTTTTATTATTATTAGTAGTAGTGCTCCGAATTTATTATTAATATTATTATTATTATTATTATTATTATTGTAATGCATCAAGAATACAGAAATAGTTTATTTAAGTTAGCCTAAAACATTATTGTTTTATTGTGTTTCTTCTTTCTTCTTTGTCTTTCGGCTGTTCCCTTTCAGGGGTCGCCACAGCGAATCATCTGCCTCCATCTAACCCTATCCTCTGCATCTTCTTCTCTCACACCAACTAACTTCATGTCCTCTCTCACTGCATCCATAAATCTCCTCTTTGGTCTTCCTCTAGACCTCCTGCCTGGCAGTTCCAACCTCAGCATCCTTCTACCGATATATTCACAATCTCTCCTCTGAACATGTCCAAACCACCTCAATCTGGCCTCTCTGACTTTATCTCCAAAACATCTAACATGGGTTGTCCCTCTGATGAACTCATTCTTGCTCTGCCTCCTGTCTTTTCTTCAGCGCCACTGTCTCTAAGCCGTAGAGCATCGCTGGTCTCACCACTGTCCTGTACACCTTTCCTTTCATTCTCGCTGATACTCTTTTATCACACAACACACCTGACACTTTTCTCCACCCATTCCAACCTGCCTGTACCCGCCTCTTCACCTCCTTTGAACACTCTCCGTTGCTCTGGACCGTTGACCCTAAGTACTTAAAATCCTGCACCTTCTTTACCTCTGCTCCCTGTAGCCTCACTGTTCCTCTTGGGTTCCTCTCATTCACACACATGTATTCCGTCTTGCTGCGGCTAACCTTCATTCCTCTGCTTTCCAGAGCATACCTCCACCTCTCCAAATTTTCTTCCACCTGTTCCCTGCTCTCGCTACAAAGCACAATGTCATTTTTTTGGCCTTTTGTTTATGCGCTTTAAATATACACTAAACAATAAACACTGCCTTGTGCAAAGTGAAAGTGAGTTGTGCGTGCAGCTTTTTGATCAAAAGGCTGATAAACATGTGCGCAGATATAGGCCTAAAAAAGATGCTTTAAAATTCATCTAAAATTCATTCATCAGCGTGTATAAACCCGCGGCTCACACTTTCACTTAACAAAAGGCAACAAACACAAATATAAGGCAACTCGCTAAATAAACGCTGGCTTTTCCAACACGCCAGCGCGCTCCGATGTGAGCCGATCTATTCAAGTCATAATTAGAGAATATATAGAGAGATAAATAATATAGAGGAAGCATAATACGACTATCCATACAGTAAATAAAAAAGGATTAAATCCAACTATTAAGTCTGATTCGATTGCTATCATTATTAATTTTATTTTTCTTTTATCTACTTTAGGCAGAGACGTCCGCTCTCTTCTTAATTCATCTAAACCCCCTACAGTATTTGCCAACAGCGCAAACAGTTTGATAAATTCACACCTATCGTGAACGAAGGTGAAAAGAGATTCCACGGAATCTTCTGACACAGTGCTTGCTCTGAAGGACTATACTCGACAAGAATATAGAGGATAAGAATCATATTTATAATAAGATAATTAATTAAATAATACAATTATATCAAATAAGAACTTTATCTAAAAGCCAGACCGACCAAATTTCTCATTCACTGCTGAAGTAGTTAAATATGTTTATACTGTAGATACGTAGGTTACATATTAAAAGTACAATCGCCATTAAATTACAAACTGCATGTAATGTTGTAAAACATGAATAAAACAGTATTAGACACAAATATATAATATGGTAGTATATATACAATTAAAAGCTATTTACACACGAGTGCTCAAATGTAAAGCAAACACAATTATTAATTTATTGTGTATATTTAACTTCATTCAGCCGTTTAAGTTATATGAAGAATAACGTTCCTACCAGCCCACTATTATTTTCTGTTCAAATTTAAAGATGCCCGCGTGTGTGTGTGTGAAAAGACGAATACAAAGAATACAAAAGTGAATAATCTTTAATAAAGTTAGCCTAATACAATATTGTTTCCAATGCTGAAGCAAACATGATTGTGTTTTAGTCTATATGTTGAATACAACGTGACAGCGAGGTGACGCCCACAGAACCCCAGTTACTGTAATCCCTCTAATCACCTTTCATTCACGATAGGTGTGAAGTTATCTAACTGGTTTCGCTGATGGGGGGATTCGCAGACTTGAGGGTTTAAAACGATTTAACAAGACCGAGCAGACCTACATGAAGGGTGAGAAGAGGGATAACAGTAACTGAGCGCGCTGTCGCGTTGTACTGTATATACAGTACAACACGTGTTTATCAGCCTTTTAATAAAAACGCTGCCTTTTTAAAAGTGAAAGTACTTTACAAAAGACTAACAGCTTTATTTCAGTCATAAATTCACAATCACATTCCAGCTATTATTTCCAGCCGTGGTTAATAATGGATGAAATAATTATTTAATGCTGGACACAAACAGCAAAAAACATGATTATTTAATATATATTAATGATGTCGACACATTTTTAAGTTTTAAATAAGATATGTTGGCATATACATGAGTCAGGACATTCGCATAGTTAAGACTATCAGATAGCCTACTATCAGGAAATTAAATTAATTTCAATATTATTTAGACTGAGGCATTGCCATGTCTGTAATTGTTTTGTCCCTGTTAAGACATTACAAAAACTATATAAGAAACTTACAATCATCATGAAAGATCTATTGTATAACAAAATAAAATTCATGTTTGCTTCAGCATTGGAAAAAGTATTGTTTTAGGCTAATTAATTATACACAATTCTTTGTTGTACTTGGTCCGGCTTTTAGATAAAGTCCTACCATGCACCATCTGGAGGATATTCAGTGAAGCACAACACATTTATTTTAATTCCCGAATGTTGCTTGCGGCAAGTTGTGCCACGCTGCGCAAAAAAATTGCGGCATCTAACGGGAAAACACGAGCATTCTTAATGTCCACATTAGTAGAAAGGTGGCCGTGTCTTTATGATGTCACACTAAAAGTTCCCCATACGCAACACTTTATCCTGTATTCAGGATCGCGGGGGGTGGAGCCTATTCCAGGAGGCTTAGGCCACAAGGCAGGGTACACCCTGGACAGGGTGCTAAACCATCGCGGGTACACACACATACTACAGGCAATTTTGGGACTGCCACTTAGCCTAATCTGCATATCTTCAGACTGTGGGAGGAAACCTGAGTACCCAGAGGAAACCTACCAAACAGAGGGAGAACATGTAAACTCCATGCATGCAGAGACTGGCCGTGAATCGAACCCAGACCCTAGAGGTGCAAGGCAACAGTGCTAACCACTACACCACCATGCCCTTCATGCAACACTTTCCGTTGTAATTTCTGTTTTTTTTTTCTCCCATGTAGTTGTATCAACTAGTAAGTTATACTGTTATTCTTCCAATATTGTACTTATTGTAATTTTTGTCATAAAAAACTTTTCTATTGTATTACAAACTGATTATTAACTGTGTCACATGACCCCAGAAAGCATGCAACTTACAACTTCCTTAAAATATATTCAACTTGACTCTGGAGCACCACAGAGACACACCAACATGAGACGAGGTATACACAGTAAGTCAAGGTGAGACAGGGAATTTGGGAAAATAGCGGAAAGAAATACGTTTAGGAAAATATAAGGTGTGTGTAAGTATGTGTAAGGCGGACTGCCCAGTGGGCTTGTCTGTGTTCAAGGGCCAAGCGGCCAAGTTACAATTCAGCAGTGGTGGACGAAAATCAGGAATTCGGAGCAAAAGAGCCGAACGTAGCTGCCGCAGTCCTGTAGCAACACCGGCAGACCGGCTCCTGATTTATACAAGTCAACGCATCAGTCAACATCTTAACAGCGGCTGAATATCGAGAGTTGGCCAGAACTGAGGGTCGAATTAGCTGCGACTGATCCTCAGTGAGGTGCCCACTGGTGGAGAACAATCCTGAGCATCAAAGCCCAAAGGACCCGCAAACACACTGCGGTACTGACGACACATCATGCACTATCTCTACCCATGATCTCTTGTTGCTTTTTCCCCCAACATTGGCGCTCTCTCTCTTATCTAGAAGCAGAGAATGTGCCACCAGCTGTGTCATATTTAACAGCTATGCCCCCTCACATTCCTGTCAATAGGGAGGTCACGGTGCTGAATGATCTTGTTAGTTTCAGTTTCCCCTTATAAGCAAAAAGGGGCAAAAAATTAGGACTCGCTCCAGTCAGGTTAAACTGTGAAAACATGGGTTTTTTATTTTTATTTAGTTTCTACAAACAAGTATTCTTATTCTTTTATTTATGTACAGGTATACATGATTACTCATGCTCATTACATGGTATACTGCAATATATACTCAATAAGAGTTCATTTCAGGTCCCCAAAAGTGCCTGAAGGAAATTATGGGTCCCCATCACTTTTAGGATGAATGCCTTGTTTAACTTCTTTTAAATGAATATGTAATCATTATTATTGACTCCTGTTTAAACACCACGTGAGGCAAGAGTCACTTGGCTCAAGTGTTTGAACAAAAAAAGTAGAAAATGAAACATGAGATCCTAAAACAAATCAATGTAGAGATTTTTTGCTTGGAACTGCAGTTGAGCTGTGACATTTATTCTGACAGACCCCATGTGTAATATTGAGATGAACAAATATCCCAGCTTTGGCACTTAAGTGGTAAATCTGCCATTTTCAGGACCCAGGTCCAGTTCACACACACACACACACACACACACACACACACACACACACACACACACACACACATAAACACACACACCAACCACCTGGCAGAGACAGCTTAGCGGTTAAGGTTCTGTGATCAGAAGGTTATAGGTTTACATCCCACAACTGCCAGAAAGCTGATCTCAGCCTTTAGACTTCAGCTGCTCATCTACGCTTGGAGTAGATTCTGCCTCAGTGCATAACAGCATCTGCCAAATGACTACATGCAAAATAAACGTAGACTATATTAAGACGGAAATGGAAATGTGATGGAAATAGAAACTGCCAAAGCTGTCAAACGAGAATGAAAGTGACAGACAGACTTAAAGGCTGAAATCACAGCCAAATAATTTCCTCACTAGATAAAACTACCCGGATTTAGAAGAACTGACAGAAAGACAAGAAAGTAAGGAAGGAGCTTAAACCGAAGCTGTGCTAACTTCGAAACCTTTACATTGCATTCTTCATTTGGACCTCTGACGGTTCTTAATCTTTAGCCAGCTCGCGAATAAAATACAATTTCTGCAATTTGCAGGGATTCAAGCGTACAAGAGTGATTTATGTAGATTTTTCAGAAATGAAATTGGAATAAAAGCTATAGGCAGTAACTCTTACCTCAGCCAAAATCTGGGCGTGCAGTACTATGATGATAGAAACATTGGGGATTATGACAAATAGGGATCTAGGAACTTAACCAAAAGGGACACAAGAAAAACACCACCACACAAACATTGATTGTCACCTATATACTAGCAAACTGGTGACAGGGGCATGGGCACCCGATGCCCATCCACGCCCATGAGGTCCAAAGGCCAGCCTGTCTGGTCTGATTCCAGAGAAAAGGTAATGCAGCACAAACTGCAAAAAAAAAAAGTCAAAGTTTGATGTGATAGAAAGGTATCAGAACACCCTGCGTACCACAGCTCACCCCACATGAGGCCCAGCAGGCAAAGAGTTCAAGGCTGTTGACCCAGCTTCCAAATTCCCCAAATCTCAGTCCAATTAAGCACCCATACAATGTGCTTGTCAAACAAGTCCAATTCACGGAGGCAGGACCCCACAACACACAAACAATCTGCTGCCATTGTCCACAGGACTACCCCAGAGGTCAACCACCTGGTCTAAGATACCAGACCCACCCTGGTGGTACAAGTGGTACCTAAAAACAAGGTGGTTTTCATATTAATGGCTTAACAAGTGACTATGAGACCAGAAGAAACAAGAAACATATGTCAATACAACAAAGAAAACCATTGAATCTGACAGTCAGGGACCTACTGTAGGTAACCAAAGAACAACAACACATGCAATCACCAAAATCAGGGAACCAGAAAACCAGTGTAAACCAATGAACTGGGAAACCAATTTCCAATGAAACCAACAGAACCAAACATCCAGAGTGCCTAAGACTTGAATAACCCAAAAATTAATAAAAACCAATGAAAAAAACCAAGGAAACAGAGGGCCATGGAAAAAAATAATGAAGGAAATACAAAAATAGAGCTCTATATAAGCAAGCAGGTCAAAAAAACAGGAGAATCAGAGAATTGGTTAATGAAGTAATCAATAATCCAAATTATCGAATGAAGCTTACTCTATGAGCCAGAGTAAAATAAGAAACAACAAACCTAGGTAAGCAAAGAAGTTTGTAAAGGGAGCCCCAAATAACCAAGGGATCCAATGAACCAGAAAACCAGTGGCCTAGGCAACCAGGGAACTGGAAAACTGCTGTGAGTTGGACTCGGATCTTAAAATCTGAATCAAGTAAACCTACATCACCAAATCGTAAAACATAATTCTATTGGCCTGAATGAATATGCAAAACATGAAATGTAATGTGATTGTCTTCATGCCAAGCCGCATGCTGCAGCTCTTTACACACTTCTTACCTTTCATGCCGAACTTGGAGCGCCTGCCATATTTATTAATAAGGACAAACATGACGAGGAGGAGGACACAGGCAAAGCCAGCCAAGCCCACTGCGATCGACACCTAGAAACACAAACATACACAAAACACACATTGTTTTTTTTTATCCACACTAACGCATATTATAGTCCAAGATTTATGAAAGTAATGATTCTAATTTCCCAAAGAAAAGTCTTAAGCATGCTTGGAACAAATGTTGCAGTAGCTAATTTATTCAAATTATATTTATCCCATCTCATTTATTAGAAATACAGAAATGAAAAAGAAATAAGGCACCTTGCTAATAACTCAAATCTGAGATAAAAGAAACTTTACAAACCTCGGACTATTGCAAAGCGTTTAAATGTTTTATCTTTCTATAACATATGAATCAGCGGTGGCTGAGTTACACTGAAATTTTTTTCCCTTATATTTTTCCTTGAGAAGCTTTTATCCAAACACGCTTACAGATGAGTCAGAGCCCACTCCGAGATCTGCACTTAAGATCCTTGCTCAAGACCCAATAGTAGCAAACCTCCCGGTCAAATTAGTCATAAACATAAATAAATCATAGAAGATAAGGTCATCACTGGCAAGTCCATGTTCACATCCAAAACACAAGGCCACAGGTCAAAAGAAAGGAACACCAGATGAACATCTAGAGAAAAAGAGAACTATGCAACTAAAGAAATAATCAAGAACAAGGAACAAAGGAAACTAAGAAAATACATAACTATGGATCCAGGAAGAATGTAAAGAGCAATAACCAGAGATTTATGAAACCATTTAAGTAGGGAGCAATAAAAAAATTTATTCATCCATCAATTCATGAACCTAAAATGTATCTGTCCCATACAGTTTACCTTGTGCACAGACAATAGGACAAGCAGGAATTTGGTTATACGGTTGCACTTTTCCATTAGCCTGAGTTGTCAAATAATGCGTTAACGTCCATTACGTCATTATTGCCACAGCCATAGAAACCAAGCAGGAAAGACGCAGAAACAAAGAAACTAGAAGTGGAAAACTAGCAGAACACTATCGAAGGGAGAACTATTGAACCAACCTAAATATGGAACACATGGAAATAATTAGAAAACAATTCAAGTGTTGGATCATAGGAACTAAATAATAGAGCCATCAAACTAGGAAAACAGGAAATTAACTAGGAGTTTAGCAGGGAATTGGAACAGTGAACTGAGGAATCATATGGAATGTTATGAATATGGAACCTGGGAAAATATTATACAACTGCAAAACACTTGTCTGTAACTTATTCAAGTACACTCACAAACCTCAACGACAATGAAAATATATACCCACCAGCCACTTTATTAGGTACACCTGCCCAACTGCACGTTACCACAAATATCAAACCAGCTAATCACATCTGCTGAAGTTCAACCCAAGGGCTTAAAAAAGGGCAAGGAAGGTGATTTAAGTGACTGTGAGCATGGGACAGTTGTGAGCATGGGACAGTTGTTGGTGCCAGACAGGCTGGTCAGATGAGTCTCAATTTCTGCTGTAAAAAGCAGCATAAAAGCATGGATCCATCCTGCTGTGTATTTAGTATCAGCAGGTCAGGCTGGTGGTAGTGATGTAATAGTGTGTGTGTGTGTGTGTGTGTGTGGTGGTGGTGGTGCGGGGGGGGGGGGGGGGGGGGGGGGGTCTGTTTCTTGGCATACTTTGGGCATGGTTTAAATCCCACAACCTACCTGTGTCGGTCCTGACTGTGTCCATCCCTTTATGAGCATAGGATAATGCATCATGTGTCACAAAGCTACAATCATTTCAGACTATTTCTAGACTCCTAGTTCAGTGAGGTCACTGTACTCACACGGCCTCCACAGTCACCAGATCTCGATCCAAAAGAGCACCTGTCGGATGTAAAACGGGTCAACCCAGTAAAAGCAAGGTGTACCTAATGAAGTGGCCGGTGAGTGTATGTAAAAATCTATGTGATGGACTCTATGGTCTTCAGTAACTTTTTGACCTTTTTTTATGCTAAAACAAGACAACCCGAGGTCATGCGTCCAGGCTAAGATTTGTCCAAGAATGGAGAAGCGAAGAGAGTTTTAATCACGAATTCTCTTCGACAGTGCAATTTGTTCCAAGACCATGGCTTAATCCGTGTCCAGAATGGCTCTGAGCCTCGGCGTAATCCTGTGCAAAAACAAATCGAAAAATAAATGGAGGGAATAAAAAAAACAAAAACAAAAATGCAATGCAGAGAGTGCTTCATCATCTCCCAAAAAGACTGAAATAAGCGTACACGTTCAGAACGATAAGGCTAACGGTGACAGGGTTTCTGCCCAAAGGACCGTGTTACTAAACACACACACACACACACACACACGCAGAGTCTGAGAGGATTAGCCTGACTTCCAGACCGTTTCTATAAAGACGTTTTCATGCTCCAATCCGTGGACAAACAAGATTTAACGAACTTTCTCTCCACGCTTGATCAAGCAGCAAAGTGGCATGAAACTTTTATTACTCGAATATTTCTTTACCATAAGCAGACTTTAATATGGCATCTGGAAAACTCAGATTGCAGCTGCGAACATAAAATTGGACAGAACGAATATTTCTCTTGCTCAAAGAAACTCTGTGGAGTTGGAGAGATATCCCGCACATCCATCTGGATCTTTTGAACTCGATTTGATTTATTAATTTACTGAGCCTTTTATATGTTTTGTTCTGATGTCGATCCGCTAATCAGGAACATTGTATTATAAGAGGATCCTGTTTCCACTTCACACGGCAAGCGCTAAGAGTTCGGCAGATTTACGGCGTGTAAACATGTCCTCACTCAAGCAAACACGGCGGCTCAGCCTTTGTCTAAACACTGCCCTGATGAAGCCGGAATATAGTGCGAAAATCCCAAGTCAAATAAAAGCAGACAAAAAAGCTGCAATAAAGCAATCCGAAGAAAAAAGCGCACTCTATAATTAAGATCTCTGAACGCTCAGAGGCTCGGCTCCCCTAACGCATTGCTATTAAAAAACCTCCCTAATCTCGATCTAGCCAATTACAACACAACTATGAGCTAAATTACGTTTTTAAGAAGCTGTAAAACACGCAGGCTTCAAAAGAACGAAGGAGAGAAAAATGAAAGAATGCTATAAAGAGGATTAAAGCAGTTTAAGTTTAAAAGGCTTTCTCCAGCTTTAATCCCTGTACCTGTTCACTTTTTTTAACATCTTGAAAAAAACAAAAAAAAAACAACATATGCTTCTCCACGCTGTATTTGTTTACTCCACCGATCCCAACATGCTAGCTGTTATTACATTAAATGCTATCAACACAGACTGTATATGACCGGGGCAAACCCTCTGGGCAAAAAGAGCTGCAATGTTTAACTGTTGGTTCAAACATCACCTCTGTTACCCACTAGCTAGCTAGCTTATCATAGCTTAGCAACAGTGCCTGTTTTGCAGTTGCATCTCCACAACATGATGCTGCCACCACCATGTACAGTGTTAGTTTTCCGCAAACACATACTGTAGTGTTTTGCATTTAGGCCAAAACGTTAAATTTTGGTCTTTTCTGACCAGAGCACCTTCTTCCACATGTTTTTCCTGTGTCCCCACATGGCTTGTCACAAACTGCGAATGGGACATCTTACAGCTTTCATTCAACAATGGCGTTCCTCTTGCCACTCTTTCATAAAGGCCAGATTTGTGGAGTGCACGACTAATAGTTGTCCTGTGGACAGATTCTCCCACCTGAGCTGTGGATCTCTGCAGCTCCTCCAGAGATACCATGAGCCTCTGGGCTTCTTCTCTGATTAATGCTCCACTCGCCCGGGCTGTCAGTTCAGGTGGACGTCCATGTCTTGGTAGGTTTGCTTTTGTGCCGTACTCTTTTCATTTCCGGATTAAACAGCGCTCAGTGAGGGTTAAAGATTGGGATCTTTATTTTATAACCGACCCATTTTAAAAATTCTCCACAACTTTATCACTGACTTGTCTGGTGGGTTCCACAGGCTTCATGTTGCTGTTTGTTCACTAATGTTCTCTAACAAACCTCTGAGGGCTTCACAGAACAGCTGTTTTTATACTGAGATTAAATTACACTCAGAGTGTGGACTCTGTGGATTTTTTCAACTGGATTTTAATTAGGGGTATCAGTATCAGAGTAAAAGGGCTGAATACAAACACATACCACAATTTTGAGATATCTTCTAAAATTCTAAAAATCATTTTTCTTCCACTTTACAATTACGTGCCACTTTGTGTTTGTCTGTCACCAGTGTTACGCGTTGCAAAGTTAGAGTACTCGGATTACTTTTTTGATGTAACGAGTAGATATATTCTAACGAGTAGGTCGGCATTTAAGTACTCAGTTATGGCCAAACTTATGGGCCGAACTACACCGAGTGATGATGGTAGAATAATTATAAAGGTCTCGACTAAAACAACATGCATGAGGAATCACAAAGTAGTTTTCATTTTTTGCAGTGGAAAAGTACTGAACTAGTTACTTTTATCAGAAAGTAACGCTGTAATGTAACTGTCTGTCACATAAAACTCTAATAAAATATAATAATGTACGTTTGTGGTTGTAACCTGACAAAATGTTGAAAATTTCAGGGTATGAATACTTTTGAAAGGCACTGTTAAATGTTAAGGTGGCTAATGGTAATTCATATGGTTAATCTAAGGCTACTTTGCATCTGATTGAATTTGATCGTCCATAACCTACATGTTGTCCCATGTTGTCCCATGTTGTCCCATGTTGTCCTACATTTCTTGTGGTATGATAAACTACACTGATTTCAGTTATCTGTTTAGCTAAAGTAACGCATAACGGACCTGTCATTCAAATCAACCACGCCCCTAATCATGCATAATTTTATGGCTTAACATACTTTAAACCAATAAGTTACTTACATATTCACATCAGTATTTGAACATCATAAATACAGTTATCATGAATGGAAATCTAGCTATGCAGACCAAAACCTTTTTTTTATTTTTTTATTTTTTTACCCGGCCTCGTCATGCTTATTTCTGTTGTAAAGTTTGACATTTTAACATGGAGCTCTTTAGAGACTGAATGGTCATTTGACAAACTGCAGATTTCAGATCCAATCTTTCAGATTTTTTAGGGTATGAATGCTAAAGACAGGTACTGACTTTATAATCTTGGCATTATGAGATATTTCATCCTGTCTCGGGTTTGACAAACTGGAAATATGTGAAAGGATATTAATTGAACTGGTTCTATTTTATATTATATATTTCCCCTTTCGAATTAATAAATTATGGTATGAGAAATAAAAAAGCCTTAAATTACTATTAATCTTCCGCCACATCAAAGTGCCAATAGTTACAATGTTTCTTTTGTGTCTAATGTTTTTGGATCTATTCCAATGTCATGTTACAAAAAATAAATGAACACCTTCTGACCATCCAGGATCCAGCATTCAGGAGCACTATAGTGTCGTACAGCACGTAGTGATGAGGTTGAGGAAACATCCTGATGACGCCACTTTTTGACGATTTTTGTAAATATATCTTTGTATATTTTATCATTCGAAAATGACCATAAAGAAATGGTTTAGACATTTAAATCTACAAATCATTAAGTTAAAAAAAAAACTAAGTTAAACTATAACTCAGAGCTCAGAGCTTGTCTTGCAAAACATAAATAATAGAACAGTTTTGATTTTTTTCAGGGTTCAGAAGAGAAGGTGAGAATGATGTTAGATAACGAGCGCACTCTCACCCCGAACGTGTCCTCTTCAGGTCGGTGAGTAACAGTGATGGTGGGAGTTAGACTCGCACTCACAGGAGTGTGAGCTGTAGGGTGAACTGTGAACACACACACACACACACACACACACACACACACACACACACACACACACCATCACCAGGATACACTGACGGAAACTGTGTAATGTATATATTACTACTATATCTGTCCACAAATCAATGAAATTTACAATTCAATCTGTCTGTCTGTCTGTCTGTCTGTGTATCCAACTATCTATCTATATTCCTGTCTGTCTGTCTGTCTATCCATTTGTCTCTTTGTCTATCCAACTGTCTGTCTAATTTTTATTTAATAATTTAACTATCTGTCAATTCACCTGTCTGTCTGCTATTATGTCTGTAAGTCAGTTAATTTGTATGTATTCTTATCTGTCAGTCCAATTGTCTGTCTCTCTGCCCAGGTGTCTGTCTGTCTGTCTGTCTGTCTGACTGTCTGTCTGTGTGTAAATAAAGGTATGATGATGTGAGCAAAAATGTACTTACTGTATTCCACATAGTCTCCTGGGAATAAAGAGAAAAAAAGCAATCAGCACTTTCAATCAATCAATCAACAGAATATAGACAACACACACACACACACACACACACACACACACACACACACACACACACTGCGAGGAAATTCCCCAAAAGAATTCGTTCCGTCACGTCTCCTCATTAACCTTTTCATACTTAAAGTGTTTATCTCACGTCATTAACCCAGTTTAACTGAATAACACACAGCTGGGACACGTTCAACACCGGAGCTACGAGTTATGATGTTTATAGTGTCAGTGCTTTGTTAGAGTGACTTCACACCAACAAAAAAATCCTCTTTTTAAAGAAAAAAAACCCCTAAAGGTGATTATTTTTATGTTAACCCTCTCCAGGAACCATTACATCAGGGGACTCTGACTTTCATCTGTGCTTATGTTCAGAGTGTTCGGACTTCTTGGAGACGGTGAATGGAGTCCGCATTGGGCCCCTTTAAGGAATTCCGTAGTCCTGCTTGGGGACTTCAAACATGTGGGCAATGACGGAGATACAGTACATGGAGGGGCATGATTGGGGGGAAAGGCCTCCCCGGTCTAAACCCGAGTGGTGTTTTGTTAATTAATTTCTGTGTTAGTCATGGATTGTCCACAACAAATACCATGTTCGAGCATAGGGCTGCTCATACGTGTACTAGTTACAAGAGCATCCTTGGAAAGTGTACTCCAAGGTGCTGGAAAGAAGGGTTTGGCCAAATGTTGAACCCCAGCTTGAAAAGGGAAAAATGCAGATTCCATCCTGATTGTGGAATAACGGACCAGCTTTCACTCCTGCAGGAATCCTGGATGGCGCTTGGGTATTATGCCCATCCATCGTCTATACGTGTTTCAAGGATTTTGTGAAGGATCTCCTGGTACTATCTGTTGGAGGTACTGTGGGGGGTGAGGGGGTCACTTCTGAGGGCCATCTAAGCCATTCAGGCCAAAGTGAGAGCTGTGCTCTCGGCCAGGGAACAGACCAAGGACTAGGTGGAGAGATTACATCTATCCTGAATGGCAACTACGCTAATTCTCTCCATCTGTTCTGTACTTTTCTACCCATCCCGAGGCATCTGGAGATTGTGCCAGCTTCAGTAGACAAAGGCCAACCCTGTGAGGATCCTGAGGCATCCAGAGAAGGACCAGCTCCAGCTGGATTCTGCTTTATGATGGTTGGAGCTACACATCCTGCTCCTGTGCTCCCAGTGATCCAGACCCCATCTGCCCTCTGCACCTACTGACTCCCTGTGCTGAACTGGACTTCATGTTAATTTAAAAAACTTCTGCCATATTTAACTGTCAGCTGCACAACACACTGTTCCCTGTTGAGTCTGGTTCCTCTCAAGGTTTCTTCCTATTGACATCTCAGGGAGTTTTTCTTTGCCACTGTCGCCCTCGCCCTTGGCTTGCTCATCAGGAACAACCTCATTATTATCTAGACACATTTTTCTCACACATACACACTTCCATAAATTTTCTTTTTAAAATTTTCTTTTCATTTTTGTAAAGCTGCTTTGAGACAATGACCATTGTTAAAAGGGCTATATAAATTAATTTGAACTGAGTTGAGTTGAATTACTCCACACTGGCCTGGGATCCCCAGTCTGAGTTAGCTGAGACGGCTGGGTAAAGGGAAGTTTGGGGTTTCCTACTTAAACTGTGACCCCGGGACCCGAATTTGGATAAGCGGTTGAAGATGGATGTTGTTTAACCCTTACAAATTGTTTATAGCTCTATTTCTGGTTCAATAACTCACATTATTGCAAAAGAATGAAACATTTCTTTGATTTCTAAGTATAATAATTTATCCCTTATCCAAATTTAAATATTCATTGCCAATAAATTAACAGCCCTACTAATATAAATTATTACAAAAATGTCTATAAAGATTTGTTTTTTTTTTACCATCAAAAGGCGCTCCCATGAAGTGTGCATCGACCGTTTTGGTGGTCACACCCAGGTCGTTTCGAGCCTCGAGTGTGTAGTTGCCGTTGTTGTGGTGGGTGGGGTTTTTGAAGATGAGGCAGCCCTCCAGCGAGTCTCGGTAAACGTCGGCCGCCATGCTGATGTATTTGGTCTGAGGCAGCTCGGTGTCTTTGTAGAGGAAGCGCACCTTGGGCAGCGGCTGGCCTCGGACGATAAACATCATGCACGTGTCGTGCCATTTCTCTGGTTTTTCAAAGCGTATGATGGTAGGAGGGACTGCAGACGAGACACAGAAAGATGGAGTGTTTAACCTTCAAGTGCACTGGTTACAGAGAGCCAGAGAGGGGAGAAAACCTGTACTGCATTACACAGTGATTCACTCAGACCCAACACACACGCAAAAACACAATGAACTCGGCTCCCTGGACTGTTCTCTGTGTTTGTTTGTTTGTGCTATTTTTCAAATAATATTTAGCACAGACGTTAGTAATCAAGTGGATTTACAGCAAAGTGTTTTATTTCTCTTACACTACAGCAGTTCCCTGATCAATGTGACCTAATATCTATTTAAATTTACTTGGCAAGAGCTCACTTGGCATGTGGCCTCACCTACAGCAGGTGTGAAAGGGTGCCGCTGCTCGATCGGGCAATATATAGCTTGTGAAGGATGTTTGTTAATGGATCCCAGACTTGCTACGCTCTATAAAAGCGAGGCGTGGCGCTTAGCTTGAGGTCCAAAGTTTGGGCGCGAGAAGAATGCGTGGTGGTTGCTTACCTTTGGGATTGGCATGTAGGCGGGGGGATGCCACGCATGCTAGGGACTTCAAAGTGGGTGAACTCAACACCCCTGTTTGATCAGCGCACAGACAGCCACTTAAGGACCACACGAGCTGCCACGGCCCTTTAACTTTTAACGAGAGCCAAAGAGAAAAAGACAGCTGTATGGACATTAATGCCCTGTTTCCCAGCCGGATCATCACTGCAGTTACTGAAGGAGTGACATCCGACACTGGCTGCAATCATCTTTGACTCCCATCTGCGGCCGCGTCCAAGAAAAACTTTGATGTAAGAATTTTTATGGTGTTCTGTAAATTTAAACAACTCTGATGTGGTTTAGGATGAATAGAACACACTTGAGGAAGTGCTGTTGAGTTCTTTACACTTCTAAATCAACCTCAACATCACACACACGATGGAGCAGGAGAGAAACTTTCTAAATGTATAATGTTCTCGATGGACAGACTCCTTAATAAACACATCATCGCTATAACACTCATCCTCTCATCACCTGTCAGGCATCCACAGCCTGTAATTACTGTCATCTAAAATAGACATTACCGTCTACATCCATCTACCCGCACACTGTACACTCCCACATCTACCTCTGGCAGCTGAAACATCTACCAGAAAGTGGCTCAGCTCCTCACTCATCCTCAAGCTGACTCGGGAAGCCTGATGTCCTTAAAACACGAAATGTCTCGTTCCTCACACACACGAGATTTGGGAGTAGAGGACAGAGGTGAAGATGAAAAGGATCAGGTACAAAAACACAAACATCAGACTTTTTATAGTCTTGAACATCTGCTACCCTCTGACAGTCGATACGTTACTGTGTGTAAAGAGCATCGTGTTACAACATGTTGGGCATTGGCCTCGGCCCCAGACATAAACACACCAACCACAGACCGGGTGAGCACCAAATAAAAACACAATTTTTTTCAAACCAATTCAAACCAAATTGAATAACACTGGATTTCTTCAACTGGATTTTTGTAAATATCTCAAATAAATAAATAAATAAAAGACAAGAAAAGGAGCAGATAACAAAATAGAGGCAAGTATTGATGATTATATGAGAAAAAATCACAATAAATAACTGTGCAAATAAAAAAGTAAGAAAATAGAGGATGGATTGATGGATAATTGATAGATAGATCAGTTAATGGATAGATAGATAGAACATAAAAATCAGATGAAAGGATAAAATAAATGATGGAAGTATGTATGGTGAAGGTAATAAATGAAAGAAATTGACTAAACAAAAAAATGTAAATAAAAGAGCAAATGTTAAAATGCTGAATAAAGGACAAAAAACTTGAGTAGGAAAGTCCAGATACATGAAGAGAAAAAAGGAAGAAAAAGAGAAGACCAAAGAAGAGAAGGTGACTCACACTGGACGGAGAGGTGGACGGAGGTGTTGCTCATGCCCACAATGTTCTCGGTGGTGCAGGGCAGCAGGGACAGGTTATCATCCCGACTCACGTTAAACAGGGTTAACGTCAACGAGTGCACGTGGGGAGGAAACTGAGTGGCCTGGAAATGAAAAAGAGTCACATTAAAACACACACACACACACACACACACACACACACACACACACACACACACACACACGCATAGAGTGTTAGAGAGTTTACCTGTTGTGTGCTGATGGAGTGCAATGAGTTAACCTTCCAGTCCACATCAGGAACTGGAACTCCAGACCCATTACACGTGATGGTGACCTGATCTCCCTCCTTCACCGTCAGGCTGCTGTTTGTCACACTGATTTCTGGAACATCTGCACAAACATAGACAGAGGTGGATGAGAGGGAGAGACATGGAGCAGACAAAACCGTAACAATTAACATGGGAGAGGGACATCACAGTGAAACACCAAGGTGGGACAGCAGATAATGACAAGAGAGGGAGAGATTCCCGAGTGGGAGGCAGGGTGAGGGACACAACAAAGCAAGACAAGACAGATGTCGGAGAGAAACTCAGAAAGAAAAAAAGACATCACATGAGGACAAGAGAGGGGAAGACATCAGACAGAGAGAGAGAGAGAGAGAGAGAGAGAAGATAAAGAGATGTGATGTGATATGGCAGAGAGAGATGCCTGAGCATGATGTCAGAGGAAACCATCAAAAGGAGACATCAGAAAAAGACAAGAAAAGGGGAGATGGAGAAGGAATGAGACATCAGAGGAAACTAGCAGACAAAAAGATGTTAAAGAGAGACATTAGAGAGGGACGTCATAGTGAGCCATCTGAGAATTGTGAGAGTGAACTTCTGTTTGTTTGTATTTTTTAAAAACTTAGATTGTAATGTATAGTCCAATTATACTACAGTCTCTCCTGTCAATCACAATCACATTAGCCAATTGTGAGCTTCTGTTGGCTCAAATCTGTGTAAGTGGGCAGATAGTGCTTTCCCCCTGTAAAGTGGTGGTGCTGGTGATGATGGTGGTGGTGATAATGATGATGATGATAATGGTAGTGATGGTAGTGAGGATAAAGATGATGTTGGTGATGATAATAATGATGATAATGGTGATGATAATAATGATGATAATGGTGGTGGTGGTGATGGTGATGATGCTGATGGTGGTGGTGATAAAGATGATCGTTATGGTGATTATGATGATAATGGTGGTGGTGGTGGTGGTGGTGATAATATTGTTGATGATGATGATGATGGTGATAATGGTAGTAATGGTGGCAGTGACTATGATGATGATAATGGTGAAGATAACGGTAATGATGATTGTAGTGATGATGGTGAGTAAGATGATGTTGGTAGTGGTGGTTATAATAGTGATGATAATGGTAGGGATGATGATGATGATGGTGGTAATAATGGTATTGATGGTTGTTGGGTGTTGGTATGAAGATGATGTTGTTGGTGATGATAATGGTAATGATGATGATGATGATGATGAGGATGATAATGATAACAGTAATAATTATAGTAGTGATTATGGTGATGAGGAAGATGATGTTGATAAGGATGATTATGATGATGATAATGATGTTGATGGTCATGGTGGTTATAATAATGTTGATGATGATGATGATGGTGGTAGTGGCAGTGAAAATGATTATGATGGTGATGATAATCGTAATGATGGTGGTGATGATGATGATGATGATGATGATAGTGGTGGTGATAGTGATGATAATGGTAGTCAGTAATGATGATAATGTTGTTGATGATGATGATGATGATAGTGATGGTGATAATGATAATGGTGGTGGTGGTGATGATTATTATGGTGGTGGTGGTGATGATGATAATGGTCATGATGGTAGTGATGGTGGTGATGATAATGATGGTGATAATTATGGTGCTGGTGATGATGATAATGGTGATGATGGTAGTGATGCTTATGGTGATAAGGATATTTATGGTTTTGGTGGTGGTGATGGTGGTTTGTGATTGTGATGGTCATAAAGGTGATGATGCTGAGGTTTGGAGTACCGCAGTGGGAGATGTTGAGGAGTTGCAGAGGGATCTGACTGAAGCCTGTGTTACAGAATAGCTGCTGGTTGTGGAGACTCGCTTCTCCTCTCTGCTGCCAAAGCTGGATCCACCGAATCTCACAGCTGCAGTTAAACACCACGCCCTCTAGCCTCCTACACACACACACACACACACACACACACACACACACACACACACAGAGATGTGAGTTTAGAGCACATAGTCAACAGTTGGACAAGGAAGGAAACATCTTGAAAGAGAGAGAGAGGGAAAGTGAGAGAGGCAAAAACTGATGGACAGAGTAAAAATTAAAAGAAGAGAAAAGGACAGACAGACAGATAGACAGACAGACGGATAGAAGGACATCGATGTCAATTAATGATGTCATTTGTAGTGATTTAGGGTCTTTTTCAGCCAAAAAACTAATTTGAGCTGCACTGAATGTCAACGCTGGAGCAGCTCCATCAGTAGCAGCCTGTGTGTGTGTGTGTGTGTATGTGTGTGTGTGTGTGTGTATGTGTGTGTGTGTGTGTGTGTGTATTTGGATATTAGCCTCTTCCTGTCCTCTGTGCACAGCGGGTCGAGTGCCAGGTTCTCTCCAGTGCCTGGCATGCGCTGTGTACAGAACAGAAAACTCTGGCTTTGTCTCGGATATGTGTGTGTGTGTGTGTGTGTGTGTGTGTGTGTGTGTGTGTATAGAATATTCCGGACTCGCCGCCTGCAGCATTCTGGTCGGTGACGGTTAATATTTACACACACAGATGTTTTATTGTGCAGCTGGATAGATTGTACTTTTCATGGCACTGATGAAAGAAAAGGGACAAATTTCATTCTGTTTTGTCAAAAAAAATTAAATAAAGGAAGGTAAACATGTCAAAAATTGGAAGATGAATATTTAATCATTCTGAGTTCTTATTTTGTGAAATCCTTATGCAAATAATATCAATATTAGCATAAATAAAATATGACAGAAAGATCATGATAACAGAACTCACGATGACCCGAAGGATTCCAAAAATCTGAAATAGCATTTTATACTGTGCTGTAAAGTTAATAATGTAAACATACTATATGTGTAAATCTGCCCCAGGGGTGGATTTTGTGGTGTGTACAGCAAAATATCTGTGTATTTAACCAAGACTGTCCTTCATCAGTCCCACAAATGTCAAGCATGGTGCAGAAAACTGGCACAGACCTCACAACAGCGTGGTGCCTTTAACCACATTACATGTTAAAAATGAACTCCAACATTTAATACATTGCTGCACGCAACCGGTTTGTGTTCATCTAAAGAACTGTGTGTGTGTGTGTGTGTGTGTGTGTGTGTGTGTGTGTGTGTGTGTGTGTGTGTGTGTGTTTTAAATAGACCCATTAAAAAGAAATGAAATCTATGTGTAAGAGTTCTCCTACAGTTACACTTAGGTTTGTAATAGCGATAAATCTCACAGTGTCTCTCTCTCTCTCTCTCTCTCTCTCACACACACACACACACACACACACACACACACACTCCCATTAAACAGGTCTGTGTACAGACTCCTGACCTCCACTTCACCCCCAAGCGCTGCAGCAGGGGTACACAGAGGGGGCAAAGCAAGAAAAACTTTAAGTGAAATAAAGAAAGAAAAAAGAAAGGAAGATAGAAAGATAAGCAGATAGATAAAAAGGCATATAAAGTAGAGCAGATAAAAAGTAAAAAGAAAAAAAAGAAAGAGTTGATGGATAGATGGATAAATGAATAAATGGATGGACAGTCAATAAACAAATCGATAATCAATATACTGATAATCACATGGAATGATTAAAGGATGGAGAATAATGAAGTAATTGAGGCATAGATGGAAAAATGGATGAACAGACAAAAAGATTAATGGATATAATTAATATCACCAGTGTGTTCTAGGATAAAGTCGAAGGAAGGAAAGGACCAGATGGATGGATGAACAGATGGGAATATGAATAGATAGATGTATGATTTAATAGACAGGTATCTATATACATAGTCAACAGAGGGATGGAAAAATATATGGATGGACAGATAGATGGATTAAGAGATAGTCAATAGATCAATGAAATGATGGATGGATAGATGAATGGACTAACAGATCAATGGCCAAATGGATAGTCAATACATAGCTGCATGATAGAAAAGAAGAATCACAGATTAATGGCTAGAAGTAATATTAACTTCTTGTGCTAAGTTAAATTAATAAAGAGAAATATAGATACAAAAATGAAAGAATTTCCCCCACTGGCAGAACGCTGTCCTTACAGCAGCAGTAAAGCTAAACTAACACACAGGCCAGTGGGGCGCTCCAGGTGTTCTTCACATTAGCAGAGGAGTTACAGAAAAAAAAGAAAAAAAACTTTTATCACTACAAGTTGTATTTTAAGATCTAAATTCTTTATAACCTTTGGATCATCCAAAAAAAAGAGCAGATATTCATTAACAGTACACGCTAACGCTAGCTTTCTCCACAGTACAGTCAGGTAAAACAAACTCGTCCTCACGGGGTCATGTGACAAACTTCTTCAGTAAAACAGCCTGACTCGAGTCCACATGGGCTGCTGAGGTCTTTGATGAATCCAGATGAAAGAAGAACAAAAATGATTCATCTTTCTCTTCCAGCTAAATTAGCATGGCTAAGACTCTGAGCGGGAACAAGCTGAAATCTTTCCAGAAAGATTTCAGTTAAAGCGGCACTATGATGTAGGTGATGGATGGATGGATGGATGGATGGGTGAATGGATGGATGGATGGATGGATGGATGGATGGATGGATGGATGAAAGATAAATAGTAACCTCTGAAAATACTACAGATTAAAGGCTCAAGGAAATAGCAAATGTTTTTATTTAGGGTGGTAGGGTACTATTTAGATATGTTTTACTGAAACTGGTTTGTTAGTCTGCCACATTAGCCTCTTTTTCAATCATTCTGTCATTTTAATAATCATTTCAATAAGCAGGACCTTGCGTACACATACCTAGAAAAACTGATGAAAAATGCTAAAATATAACTAATTAAGAATTGAACTATTTCATAAGCAGATGTGAATAAAACATCTTATTAGTAGTGCTTGGAAGGTCAAGCAGAGGACAGGACAGGAGACATTCCCGAGTCTAGCATCGACCTGTGTATTAGCCATGCATTAAACATGTGATTGCGCTTCAGTCACTGAGAAAAAAGATTTCCAATATGAAGACTGGGGTGAAAAGGGGGAAAATGCAGTAAGAATAAAATAGAAAACTGTGTAATAAACTCAGCATCTCAAATAATAATAATAATAATAATAAAAAATCCACTGTTGCACCGGTTATTAATGTGTCTGCCCAAATTAATTTTCATTAGCATCCCCAATGGCTTCTTTGCATAAATAATTAGCCACTTGTGTTGGTGGGTCTACAGTACACTCCCAAAGGTCTCCAGACTTGGCTCTGAAATGTCAGCTATAGGTATACGCTAATGAGATAGTGAAGTCCCTGTGCTTACTGAAATCCCTGCTCTGTCGCTACCAGGCCTTCAATTACCAGCTTGCATGGACATACTGAAGAAAAAAAAACATCCTGGGACAAACAATCTTAATCTATTAACTGGCTAAGATTAGCCAGCGTAGCTAATACACTTAATTAACACCCCTACATATGATTCACCACATACACTATGGCTAATGTCATGTTCTCCTTCAGTAGCCGATTTGATAATTATTGTAATGCCTTACAATCAGCTTGATTATTGTAGATCCTGTAACTGTTCAAACAAAAGTACAATTTATAAATAGTGTATTTGTTTTCTGAAGGTCTTGTATTCCTTCAGTCTGATAAAAGAACTTCTTGGTCATGGTTTCAACAAATCCTAGGAAACTTCATTAAAATAAAAAAAACCTTCATTAAGAAAAACAAATGGGGGAAACACTTGAAACCAGTCACTCTAAAAACCAAAGTAGAGAGACATATAGGACCCTGGAAGCACAAAGCTATAGGGGTTCTGATCCCCGTAAAGCATGGTGTCCTGGGAACATAGCATAGTGCCATGGGAATACAGACCCATGGAAAGATTGAGTCAAATGATCAAAGATAATCACATACAGATCAAAGATAATAAACAAGGAACTACAGTGAAGGTTTGGGGGGTATGTGAAGGTAAGAATAACGACACCTAACGACAGGCTGAAACAGAGAGGAAGAAAATGGATCTTAATGAGACTTTCTTTTGCTTTACACGTGTGCACACACGTGTTTTATAATATATTGTATACACGCGCTGTACACACACACTTGCTAACATAAAATATATGTTTTATGCGCACACACGTGGTCATGATACTTGGTACTCGTAAACCAAGACTTGTTCGTTTTCCAAATCAAAATTTGTTAAAAATCTTTGCTTATCTTGCAGAACACTCGCAAACCATGTTACTCGCAATCCGAGGTTTTACTATACAGGGGAATGAAGAACTGTGTAAAATGAACAATTGGGGACACTGGACCATAGAAACCATGTGCCCAGGTGATACATTCTGAAAATTAGTAAATTGGGTTTACTGCAGCAAACCACCCAAAGAGAATGATATACTGGAAACACTATCGCCTGGAGATATCAAACCCCTTAGTATGATGACCTTTGAACAAAAGAGACTGGGACCACAGAAATTGGAATCATTTGGGGTTTGAGAACAAAAAAGAATATAGTGCTATGAAAACATATAAACAATGCAAACATAGTTTCATCGAAAAGGATTGTAGAAACTTCAATACACTGTAGTCTGGGAACACAGAACCCTGGAAATATGGTGTTCAAAGGAATATATCAGTTTAGTGAGCAAACATCTGTCCCTGGGAATGTGGAATACTTTATTGGAGCACTGCTTGCTATATAGTGTTGGTTTGTCCTAAAGAGAGTATGTGTGTGTGTGTGTGTGTGTGTGTGTATTTGTGTAAGCTCTGGGTCCTTGCTGAGAGAATAAACCCCATGTGGAGAACGTCACGCCGCTCAGGATTGTTCTACTCAGCTTTCCAGCATGGTGAGTTTGATTCCACATGAGATGACTGTGTTTAATCATGCCATAATTACACATTTAGCTCCCAGTAGTCATTGGAATCTAATTATCAATCAAGCGGCGTGTCTCACACACACACAAAATCAATCGACTCGGGAATGAAAAAAAAAAGTGTCCTGCAATCCTCCTATGTGAAATACCTCAACCTGAACTCCTGAGGAGAATAAATATTCCAACAAACAGATCCTTAAGGAGACAGAAAAACAAATGAGCAACAGTGCTTCAGCTATGTCAATATTTTCAGAAGGTAAGTTTTCTATTAATAATGACAAATTACACAAGAAATCTCCAACGAGGGAAAAAAACGTAGACTTCTAGATCTATTGGACACTTTATCTTGATCTTTTAAAATTTCTTCCACTTCTGTTACATCCTGAACTTAAATGCCAAAATTAACCAGAATCTTTATGATCTTTATGAACTATTAGCCACACCTACTTTCCCACCTAGCTCACAACTTTATTGTAGCTTACTAGGGTTTACGCTGACTCTCTGTATACACACAGAGATGAAAAAAGTAAATAAACCTCATGGTTTTGGTTTTAAAACATATGCATCCCAAATTGCTCCCAGTATCATGATTACTTTAAGGTCTTGTTTAGGCAAATGCAATTAGTTTTATGAATTTGATCTTTAGGGCTGATTGTCCACACTGTTAACTAAAAGTGACCAAAATTGGGTTTGGGTCTATTCAGACTGGCAGTTAAATCTAACAAATTCCCGACCTATCTGCAATGGTTGCTATGGTAACCAAAGCAGAGGTTCGTATGCAGCACAATATTTCCTCATATACAAACCCATAAAGTTCTATGAGACATTTCACTTCATCCTCTGCCTGGGGACTCTTGTTCTCCATTTCTATACCACGGTTAAGTCAGCAACTCTTCCTGGAAACATGGTTAATCCAGCCACACAAAATATTCAAGGGTCCTACTTTTACGTACTGTATTTAATAGTAACAGCAACAAAATTAGGATTTTTTTTTAAAAAAGACCCTCCATGACCTCCTACAGAATAGCAACTTTCCACAAATTTATATTTCTTTATTTCGATCTCCATTTCTCCGCATGGATTTGTACTTCCGTGTCAAGTTGTGAGTAGTGTAAGGGACAGCTTATAATCTGATTTAAACAGGTAGAGCATCCAGGCTGAAGCACATCTTTGGTAATCCACTCTGAATCTGATTTCAAACCAACTCTGGATGCGGTTCAAATTGGATTTGCAGATTAAGATTTTTTTTTTTTTTTTTTTACCGTTCAGACAACCTAAAAGCAATCAGATTCCAAAATGGAAAAATGTAAAAAAAAAATAGAATAAAATAAAATAAATAAATAAATAAATAAAAAACAGATTTGCGTTTACAGTCTGAACAACGTATTAGTTTTCTTCTTTCTTAGTTTGGAATAGATTCATCTTAAAGACCAGGTGTGATCAATCCAAAGAAATGTGTGATTTTAAAAGATTGTTCATCCATCTGTGGGTGAACTACTGTATGCCAGAGACAAATAGCGAGAAATATTTAAATCCACCTGGCTACTGCTAACAAAAGCATGGTTCATTTAAAAGAAAAGGTTAAATCTTCAGTGGAGTTCAGTATGCTACTTGAAGATCTGAGAAAACTACTAACAGCCGCCCTACATCCATCTCCTTTATGCGTACATCCACACACTCTACTTTCAGCTTTGAACCAGAAAAGAAAGTATGTGTTCAGTACCAAGGCCAGCTCCAGTACACATTTTGAAGGGACGGGGCGCCGTAACACGCTGCGTTTCCCCTCCCCGTTATTGTGCTGATGTTATAAAAGGAACACCAAGTCAGATGTCAGATGGTATCCTGGTCGCTTCCTCATGGCTCTTTGTCTCCCTGTGGCTCACCTCAGACTCAAATCAGTTGAAAAGATCCATGACCTGAAGAACCAGACCAAGTAGGGGCTGCTGCTTACCCTTGACCACCTCCTCGGCATCCACACCTTCAGCCTCCACTGACCTTGACCACCGGATACTAAAGGCCCAAGGACAGCACTGCCTACTCACTTGATGCAATTTCTTGAGACGTCCCATCTCCTCACCGCCTTCTTTTACAAATTTAACAAATTTAAAAGATTTTATCATAAAAGTGCTTCTTGGATGTCTGAGTACTCTCCTGTTGGTTACATTTATTTCGTGTTTTTAGACCTTTTTTTCATTAGTCCCTTATATCTTACTTCTGTCTACATGATGAGCCCTGCTCTGCTCGCCTGGTTACAGATCTGTGCCTGGATTTTGGGTTGTCACTGGATTTTAAATTAGTTTGCTTATTTTTTACCATTAAAGTCTCAGTTGGATATCAAACTCCCCATGTCTTATTTTATTGATGACACTAAAAGAGATTTCAGACGTCAACCTTCACTGAGCTTACCACTGGAGGACACTGATACAAAGTCATTACTCACAAATATGTCTAAAATGTAATCTTAATTACTTTCTTAAAGGGCACTTATTATGCAAAATTCACTTTTAAGTCATGTTTAGACATTCAGGTGGGTCTTTAGTCAGTGTACACAAATAAAACATTTTTGTATTGGCTATGGTTTAAACAAACCAAATGTCCCAAAATATGACCAGAGATGAGAAGGTACGCATTGCCAGGGCTTGTTGTTTAATTCTGCTGTTCTCTGGAGGGGTGTGGCTTAACAGTGGCTCATTTACATAGACACTAAAATGGCGCATTTGGACAAGGAGTGAAAGAAGGAGAAAGAGGAGTTTTTAATAATAAATTATTATAAATATATTATCATATTATTTTATTAAGAGCACTAACACACACACACACACACACACACACACACACACACACACACACACTGGGAAAGCTCTGTGTTGAATGTGCTAAAAAATTAGTAACACACGGGACCTTATATGCGATAGAGAAAGGTATAGATCAGCCTTATACATGAGGAAGAATTAACAGTTGTATAAGTGTTTTAGACTCCGAGGCAGATGTAATTACTGTACACTCACAGGTGCTGTCTGGAATTATTTACACTCATGTAAGTGTTTTGAAATTTCAGCTTAAAAGATGAGTTGGTGCGGCATCCTCGGTCTCGGTCATAGTGAATGGAGATTTTTTTGGCATTAATATAAAATATAATTATTGTTTGTCTTATTTATCATTTAAATAAAATTTATTAAATATAGTTCAATGCCTCATCTATATTAAAAAGTGATTGTTTTTTTTCTTTTTTTTTTCCTTAGTCATTCTCTGTAGACCTGAGGTGGGAATCAAACCCTCAACCCTGGAGGTCCTAACCACTACACCACCGTGCCACCTGATCTTAAACAAACTTCAATTAAATTTTAAACTAAAACATAAAACCAGGAGCTTAAAAAATTATTAACTGAGTAACTAAACAGAAATCAGCTGAACATATTTATGTAACAGTAAGTAAACCAGAACTGTGAGTGCAGAAAACATGAAGAAGGACCAAGCCAAAATAAAAATCTAAACTACAAGGAAACCCTGAAATTTAGGAATAATTGTAAATGTTTCATTATACTGTAACTAGACAAACATTTGACAACACTGTATGTTTGCTTTCCTCTCTTGAAATGGCCAGAAACCATTTATAAAATAGTAAAAGGATGATTTGTAAAAAGATAACATAAAAATAGTATGGTAGAACCTTTTATCCTATATACTGTGTTCACCAACCTCGCCTTATTCTTCCTGTTTATTTTTTATTATTATAATTTTTTGGTTTATTATAATAAGGGTAAGGGAAGCCAAAGGGGGAAAACACATCTGCTTTAATTCACAATAATGTTATTTCTTCTGCTTGATTTTCGTGCTTTAAATAATAAAATTAAATAAAATCCATCAGTGAATGTTTAAATTAATTAAAAAAAAAAAAAGAAATCTATCAAGAATACATTTTAAAATTGAAATTTTCTGGCTCGAAAGAAAAAAAACAGCAAAAATCTTGAGAGACACAGAAAGGAGAAGAAAAGAAATAAACTAGGCTAAATAATTGAACACGGATGCTACTTAGAAAGTAATTTAAAAAGCTGTTTAAACATTTTGAGCAAGACGTGATTTGTGAAAGAATTATCATGAAGAATGAACTAGGCTGTGCAACTGATTTACTGTGAACTGTGTTTGGACTTGTATAATTTGGAACATTTCTGTAACTTCATCTCGCTACATTGGACTCGAACACTGCTGTTATTTATCAGAAAGTTTAGCCAGAAGTTCAGCACCTTGGACAGCTGCTAGAACAGTTCCAGCACAAGCCCATGCTAAGCATAACAGAGCTGGAGTCAAGTGCTTACAGCTGGATATTGGCAATAATTTTAAGCTTGTAAAGTAAGAAAAAAAGAAAGAAAGAAAGAAAGAAAGAAAGAAAGAAAAAAAGAAAGAAAGAAAAAAATAAAAAAATAAACGCAGAACGCCAGAGGCAAATCCTTTGTTTGCATGAACCCTGCTCTTTACCTCTGTAACTCCCTGCAGACTGGCTGCAGGAAGTCGCTCTGCCCTGTTGAAGCTGAACCTCTGGCATCATTATTACACACACACACACACACACACACACACACACACGCGCGCGCGCACATGCCCACACCCCTCAAGCATAAAACAAAAAGCTAAAATTTAACACGTGCTAAAATTCACTTACAGAGGTGCCTTGCTTATTCACAGCTTGTTAAGTTATACACAAAACTCTAAGTTGTTTTGTTTATGGTTAAATGTTCACTATGTGGCTTAACAAACAAAGAATTAACATTTATCTAAAACTGCTCAGGTACAGGGACTGGACTGAAAGTGAGGAGAGACAAAAACACTCTCCAGAAAGCCTGGAAAACTATTTCTAAAGACAGCATTAAAATACACAAAAGTCTAGATCTTTGAAAGCAAAATATGATGAAATCAGGTGGTCAAGACTTCTGCACAGTACTGTACAACTCTATTTGCCTAATATGGTCAGGGTTCCTGTTCTATTAGTAGAATTCTATTCCATTACATAATTAGTTATGGATTTCTCTTCTAAGTCTAAAATTCCATTTTCTTTGGCTTATTACTTAGGTCAATTAAAAAGATGCTCCTTCCTCATGGTAACAGGTGATCATACTAAAGTTTACAAAATCAAATCCTCTTTTCTTGCCTCATTAGGGCAGAGGACTTAATTGCTTGTTTGGGTTTGAATCCAAACCACTCTGTTCTTGATAGCGCCGCTTCTTAGCGTAATCGCTAACAGTTTGAGATGTGGGTGTGTGATGAAAGCGAAGGATAGTCCGGGTTTGAAGTGAAATGCTCCGAGGTGTCCGGCTCAGTGTACATCTGTAAACACGACTGGTGTTAGCACTCATTAGCGTGCAGGTGCAACACATTAGCCAAATGGAGCCAAAGCCCAGGATCCAAACCACCAATTTACACAGCAAGAAGAAGTGTGTGTGTGGGAGGGGAGGGGGGCTTTTTATTCACACTGAGCTGGAAAATTAACAGCACACAGACACACACACACACACACACACACACACACACAAACTTTTGGTTGTTTACCTCAAACTATAATGAGTTATGTGGAGGATAACGCTGCCAAAAACAGATAAAAATCAGTATTTAAATGATGATGATGAGGAGGAGGATGATGATGATGATGATGATGATGGTGATGATGATGAGACCTAATTAGGATTCTGCAGTAATCACTCAGCTGGACAAATTCAGGAGCGTGTGTTTTGGAGCGATGGTGATGAATTCTCAGCGGATGAGCAAGCTAGCTGGTGTGAAGAAATCATTTACAGCAAGACATTCAGCCGAGTTGAATTTGGGAATTTTTTCCCGTTATTATTCACCTGACCATCTTAAACTCCAAAACCTAAATTATTAATATAAACATAAAATAATAATTTTCCATTCTGTCATAAAAACTGTATTTTTAAAAAAATCAGGAATAAAGAAAAAAACTAAACAAATATTTTTACTGGAAAAAGAGAAAAGTGTTATTTCTGTTATTTGTTATACTCAGAATTTGTTGGTCTAAGACTACATGGCTGATCGTTTAAATTTGTAATTAGATGTGACATATTTTATGTTTCATTTTGCTTTAAAATCCAGTGTTGCCAGATCCATACTACATATACTATACTAAAGTATAAAGTATAAAATGTATTCATTTGTTGAGAGATTAACAAAATATTTACTGTGTACACTATTATCTATTTTTACAAGGCTAGAAATCTGTGGAACCGCACGGAAATGGTTTGTTTCTTACCCAGAAAATAGGTCGTATGGGGTGACATGGAGGAGATTCACATCTGCAGTCTCTCTACTGGTGTCCCACAGGGCTCAGTACTTGGTCCTCTTCTGTTCTCTGACTCTACCTGGTGTCTCGATAAGGCCTTATCATTGCATGGCTTTTCATACTCTTGTTATGCAGATGACACACAACTCATTCTCTCCTTTCCTCCCTCAGACATTCAGGTTTCCACCTGGATCACTGCATGTCTGGCAGACATCTCATCCTGGATGGCAGCTCATCAAACAGTAAATCCAAACTGCTGTTCATCCCAGGTGATTTATTTCCTGATCAAGGCTGTGTGACTCCTTCAGCCACTGCCTGCAAACTTGGGGTAACTCTGATCATCTGTCATTTTTCTGTCCTGGCATGTAGGTGGTGGAATGAACCTCCTCTAGATGTCTATACAGATGAGTCTATCTTTAAAGCAATCTTTAAACGACGACTTTAGATCTGTTTCTTAAGTAATTGGGCTAGTAGAATTACCCTATGTTAAAAGGCAGAATTTTTTTTTTAAGTTTTCCTTAATTAATTTTAGAGTAATGTGAAATGATGTCAGCTGTAGTCATTCATGAAAGTTTGTGTAAATGTTTGTATCCTACCACAGTCATACAAAATGGAAATAAATAAAGAGGTCACCATTGGCCTCCATGACCCCTAGTTGGACTACAGTGGTTCCTACAGTACATAGATGTATGGATGCATGGATAGATGGATGGATGGATGGATGGATATACATATATTATTTATCCATCCATTTTTCATACCACTTATCCTATGTAACATGGGGACCGGAGCTTATCCCAGGATCTGATGCAAATGGCAGGATTTACCCTGGAGATGGTGCCAACAATTTACAGGGCACATTCATACTCACACACAGATTGCTGCAGCCAATTTAGAAACACCAATCAGCCTACAGTGCGTGTCGTCTAAATGATTCATCTGTTCTCCATAAAATCAACAGGAAGACACATATTCTCTCTCTCTATCTCTCACACACACACACACTCACACACACACACAGTAGGAAGCAGGCTTTAATATTGATCACAGCTCGATGTAATTGCTCACAGCATATAGATACAGGCGAAGCCCTGACCTGGCCGATGATGCTCGTTCTCCTGCACTGATGTCACCCTCATCGACAATTACTCCATATATATATAGTCCTCTGATTTAATATTGATATCACTTCATCCATCATCCAGAACCTCGCTCCTGATTTACCTTGTGCACGTCGTAATAAGATGCTTTTCACCAGAAAGACGAAATATGGATTTTCTGTTGTGTATCATCGTTTACTGTGTTTTTCTTGCTTTTTTGCTGCATTTTCTCTCCTAATTTATCCATATTCAGTACAAAAACCGATATAGAGCGGGGCCAGGTGGTGGCTTAGGCAGTTAAGGCTCTGGGTTGATGAGGGCTGGGGATTCGAGCTCTGCCACTGATAGGTTGCCACTGTTGGGCCCTCGGATGAAGCCCTTAGCCTCACGCCTATAGAAGCATCTCAAGGGTAGCCGGGACCCACCGTCAGAAAAGTGATGATCCGCAAGAACGGTGCGAAGTGGACACTGGACATGGGACAGCTGTGTGTTGAAATGGGTGGGAAAAAAAACTTTGTACTTGGATATTCTGGATATTTTTTAGCAATTCTGATAAAAGCTGATTTACATGAACACGAAGTCCACAAAATCGAGAAGCGTGGAAGGATCATGAGCTAGCGCTGGAAGCAAGAAGGTGATGCGTAACTGCATAACTCAAGATTTAGCTTTTACTTCTGATGCCTAATGACGATCTTTGCAGTAAGATGTGTGTGTGTGTGTGTGTGTGTGTGTGTGTGTAAAATAAAACCTCTAAACAGTTTACTTTTCCCAAATCTGAGACTTGTTTTCCCATAAATCAAAGTGAAACTCTGAAGCAGACGGCGCTGATGTACTCTGGTGTAATTTAAAAGGATGAAACAATAAAAAACAGGAACAAAATAAACATCCTAAATAAACATGGTGTTAAAAGTGTGTGAATCGTGTTCTGAAAAAGCTTTTATGTAAGAAGCTTTTTAAACTAAAGAAAAACGATACATTTGCAATTAGACAAGTTAAAATATAACAAAGATGAATTATGTGGACTTCAACATAACTGAAAATACTAAACCATAATATAATTGAATACAAATACAAAAAAAATTCTCTAGAAAGGCTAAAGGTGGAAACTTTACATTTGCTCATGTAAAGCGGTCTGATCCCGCTGACAATGAGCGACGCATCGGCTTTGGGTGTGTGTGTGTGTGTGTGTGTGTGTGTGTGTGTGTGTGTGTGTGTGTATTTAAAGCTCAGGATTAGATAAAGGTCAAGAGAACTGAAGGATCCTGCTTGATATCCTCTGCATGTGTTTGTCTCGCTGTAAAACACACTCGTATTGTATACGTATCCTCTGAGTGGAAAACTACGCTTTTGTCGCTCCTCACACAACACCCTCGCGATAGGGCTGAGCCGAGCGCCGCTTCCACCTCGCTGCTTATCTAAAGACTGCGCACTAAAGATCCGAATAAATAAATAAATAAATAAATGAAGATTCCAGACAACAGGAATTTTTGCTGACACACGCTGTGCCCTTTGTGAAATTATTCATAAACTGTACATATGAAAAAGGTTTACATAAATTCCTGAGAAGCTAGATTGCCCTTTATGTTTTTTTTTTATGTACATCAGCTCCATCCGTAATGTAAACATTAATGTTTAGTAACACTAAATAAACATTTTCTTTTTCTGTTTGGTTAAATCACAATGTATGCGACAAATTAAATTACATTTACATTTAGGCATTTGGCAGACGCTCTTATCCAGAGCGACTTACATTTTTATCTCATTATACATCTGAGCAGTTGAGGGTTAAGGGCCGCGCTCAAGGGCCCAACAGTGGCAACTTGGTGGTTGTGGGGTTTGAACCTGGGATCTTCCGAACCGTAGTCCAATGCCTTAACCACTGAGCTACCCCTGTCGCAAAAGTCAAAGCAAAATTATTTGCTTTGACTCTGCCCACAATATTAGGCCAAAATTGGACATTCATTAAATTGTACCGGCCCCACCGGCTTTATGAGTCAATCTGGAACCAAAACAAACAAACAAACAAACAAACAAAAAAAACCTCAATACCTTAATTAAACAGTTTATAATAACACTTACACTACATTACACAAAACACTCACTGTACATGACAAAAAAACAAAACAAACAAACAAAAAAATTATAAACCGAAGTCCATGCACTCGTTTTTTCCCCTTGCTTTTTGAGCGCAGCAGTCTCGGGTTCCTAAAAAAAAAAAAAAACTAGGTCGTTGGGGCCCAATTACAGTGTTTGTGCTCAGTCCTACCACACTGAAGAGTGTAAGAGCTTATTAATCCTTGTATCAGAAAACTATCCTATAGCACCAGGGAGTGAAGCTGATGTTCCATCTCCAGCACGTAGATGATGTTTCCTCTCGTGACTCGCCACCAGTCGACTGGAATGATCTTGTTCCAACTTATGAGGCTGTTAGCTTTAGCCCGAAATACATACAATGTTCCACACCTTCAAAACCTGACCTTTATCATACATTATTACAAAAATATATGTCAAAATTGTAGTTTTTACCAACAAGAGGTTGATACTAATCACATATTTTTTCACATACATAAGATGCTAACACAACCAGCTTCTGCTCATAGCATTTCACATTCACATCGCTAGCTAGCTTAAAGAGCCCCAAAGAAACTGGCCTCTGATTCGACAGCACTCCACAAGCACCATGCGATTGGCTCACTGCATTGAGGCTTCTCTCCTTTTTTTCTTTGTTGCCTATCTAACATGGGCTACATGTGACACTGTCCCAATAGCGAGTAATCAAATTTTAATGAATCCGCAAAAAGACAGAAGGCTTTACCGTGTTATGCAGCGCTGGGAAAAAATGGCGACCGTTCACGAGCTTATAAACAACCATGTAGTGTTAATCTGTCTACACTGTCGCGTCGCCCCTTCCAGCATCACCGAAAGTCCCCTCGTGATGTGGAGAGAAAGTCTCACGAGGGTAAAAACACAACGATGGGGCAATACGTCATATGGGAACAGGTTATAAAGGACACTGCGCTATATAAAAAAATTGATTGGCAGCTTTTTAGGAACCCATTATGTGGCTGCGCTTCATGTTATCAAGAAGCAAAAAGAGCCGCCTTCAGTTTGGTTTTTAAAGCAAGTCAAGGTTAAGGGAGGTTAAATGTCTATATATTTTATATAAATGTTTTGATTATTTTTATATGAAAACATATAATTATAGTGTTTGAAACTGGCGTTTCCCAATACAAAATATCACCTTAAGAACGCGCCCCTCTGGAACGAATGAAATTCGTATGTCGGGGTACCGCTGTATGTGAAAGTAGAAAGTGCATGTTGTGTTTGTGTGGCCACATGAGCACTTTTTCGTTTATCCACTAATTCCACTATTAACCCCTGAAACCACACAAGAAGAAAAAAGGAGTCCAGCTCCTCATCTGCTATTTCACTCTCTTTCCCTAACAGATTGTAGAAAATTGCGAGGTGTGTGTGTGTGTGTGTGGACAGACGTAGCAGGGTGTGTTTGTGTGTGCGATGTGCTCGTGTGAAATAAACAGCAGAAAATGAGGATTTGGTTCAACTCTGGAAATGAGAGCGCTTTGTGGCTCAATTTTCTCTTCTCTCCATTACTCACACTCATTTCTCGCCCATTTTCCCTCTCATTCTCAATCCAACAGACACAGAACGTCTGTGTGTGTGTGTGTGTGTTGTGTTATTGTGTCATCTGTTTCCAGCTGAGAACACACTGTGCACATCTGCGCCACTGATTTCTAACAGTCGTTTTTTTACCCCTTCGTGTTTTTGCTTTCGTGTTAGAAACTGAGTGTGTTCTGTGTTTGAGTCAGTGGATTTCCCTGACCTTGGTCTTTTAGACTAGCACCTGGGTTCTGTCAGCATGTGTGTGTGTGTGTGTGTGTGTGTGTGTGCACATGTGTGGCCACAGATTCTAGAGCTTCCACAATCACCTAGATCTATCTGTTTATCTCTTTTTCTTTTTCTAATTTCTTTAAATTGGCTTTTTTTGGTTTCATGTTTCTTCTTGAACTCATCTAGAACCATTCATGGTTCTTTCATGTAGAACTCTACACCTGAGGGTTTTTACATTTTTAACCCTTAAAACCAGCATAGTGTTAATATTAGAACACATTTTAAGTGATAAGAACCCTTAATAACCCAAAACAACCCTAAATTAATACCTAACAGCGAGACCTTTTTACCGGGTTTTACTGGTTGGTTGGATAATTAAGGGTTCTTGGCTTCTTTGTTAGAATGTTCTACACAGATGTGACCTTTGGTCTGAGTGAAGTGTGCTGGTTATTCTTTAGAATGTGAAGCCCTTTCTGATAGAAAAGAAGAATGCTGGAAGGTGGTACTGTACATAGAACCATCTAAGCCCCCCCCCCCCCCCCCCATAGTAAGAAGTAAAGTAATCTTAATGATTCTGTGAGTGTAAACTGATGAGCCATAATGAAATAGTAGATATATGCGACTCACACACACACACACACACACACACACACACAAAGTTTATACATCGCTGTGGATTCCAAAGTCTGAGTGGACTGGCAAAGAAGCCTAATTTTTATTTCAGTTGGTGAAAAACTAAAAGTTTCTTTAAAAAAAGTGAATAAATGACAAGTGACAGGAAAGTAGCAAGAGACAAGAAAAAGCACACACACACACACACACACACACACACACACACGTACACACTCAGATACACTTTTGTGCGTATGGATTATAAACATCATATTATATACACTAGAAATGCAGGCAGATTTCGCAGCTTCTTGTAAACACTCCAGGGAGCCTCTAACACGTCTTCGTGCTGATAATTGCGCTGGGTGTTTGACCCTCTGACCTCCATTACTTTGTGTGAACTTGTTTGTTTCTTTCCCATTTGACTGACAGCTGTAAATGACTAAAAGGTCTCAAGACGCCCAAACAGCTGTGAGGTGAAACGGGAACAAGTTTATACACCACCATAAATCCCGCAGTCTGAGTGGAGCAAGGAGCCTGATATTTCTTATTAGATTGTAAACACTAATGCAAGATTAATCATGTTTTGTTAACAAAATTAACAAGTAAAAAGGGACAGGAAACTAGCGACAGGTGGGGTGGGGGTTGGGGGGTCGGCGTGCTTGGTTGGGGGACCAAGCAAGTGACAACATTATGGGTGACATAAACATAGCAAACTAAAGCAAAGCACTGAATTAAAGCCACGTACAATATCAGACCAATAAGGATCGCTAACTTCTGAGCACAAGCTAACTCAAGCTAACTGTAGTGAGAATACTTCGGAGTCAAAGCCAATCTAACGAGCGTAGCCTACTCTGCTAAATCTGTCCTTTCTGGTTGTTACATTTAGAATTAAACAATGATATACCACCAGTACAATATATTTAAGAGGAGGAACAGCTGACATGCAGGATTCATTATTACAATACGACGCCACGCCTACATGCACAATTCTTACATAAATATCATATACATTTTTATCATTCCACTTTTTTTTACATTGGTTAATTGATTAATGAAGAAGAAACAGTTCTCGTTAGCACCCTTACACTGTGTTAGCTGGCCGTACGAGGTCACGCTCCTCTCGGACGCTCTAGCGTTATTAATGTCTTAACTTTAAAGGGCGATGTGGTAACGCATATTTCTCCTCAGAGATGGTGAAAAGGACACGCTAACCCTGTGGAGGAGAATCTACTCCTCTGAGGAACATGTCCTGCTTCCTGCACTTAAAATACCACAATACAGCCATTCACTCACACACACACACACACACACACACACACAATGCAGATGCTACGCCTGTTTGATTAAAAAATTTTTTTGAGACCAGAAGCACCTTGACTATGATTGACAGCTACATTTATTACGCCCCTTTCAGAACTGATACAGTAGGTGTTGAGGCCACGCCCTTGGAGCTGGAGGCGGGGTCATGTTGCCTTTGCTGCCTTTGCTTTGATGGCCTTTACTGGGACTGACAGGCCACACCTGCTTTACCAAAACTGACAGCTGCTCAGGCCACGCCTCTTTTACTAGGACTGACAGGTGCTTCCTTGGCAATGTTCCAAGGTCACACCTTTTTCACTAAGACTGACAGGTGCACTGGCCACACCTCCTTTTACAAAACAGACAGGTGCATAGCCTACTCTTACTCAGGTCACACTGAGGTCAGCCGCTAAGTGTCCGTTTCAGAAGTTGATGCAGAATAATTGATGTTTTTGATGAGTGGACTCGTGTTTGACGGCCCCATCACACACACACACACACACACACACACACACACAAACACACACACACACACACACACACACAATTCAATAGCACAATGAAAAACAGCGATACAAAAGGAAAATCAATACTGACAAGTGAATCGCGTAAAACAGTAAGAAAGACAGCAAGAGATAAAGAGAGAAAGAGAGAGAGAGAGAGAGAGACCACTTACAGATCAATAAGCTGCAGATTCTGGAAGAGTTGCCAGGAAAGAGTAGTCAGAGGGTTCTTGGACAAATTTCTGCAGGAAACAAAGAGAAAAAGAAAGAGGCTGATTTTAATGTTTGTCTGTGTGTGTGTGTGTGTGTGTGTGTGTGTGTGTGTGCACAACAGTGTGATGAAGAGAACACTGGGGACGTAAACAACACTAGACTGTGAGGAGAAAACTGCTGCCTCGACAGCACAATAAACACACTCGGCTATTTTCAAAGCAACAAATTAAATGGAGGCTGTGAAGGTTTCAGGCTCCTAAAAGCCAGGAAATTTAATCCAATAGAAGAGACGGAGATAAGACGTGTTTCCATCAGCGAACTGAAAAATCGCTCAGGATGCTCTCCGGGCTCCTGACACGCAGGCCTGAAGGGAATATCGGCTCGATACTGCCGTTAAAAATGGATTATTTAATGAAAAATCAAATGTATGCAAATAACCCTTTTAGCACTAATGGAGTCAGAGGGCCAGGACATTAAATATCCCGAACAGAATCCTCTGACAAAAAATAAAACAGAATGCCACACCCTCTTCATTAAGACTGACTGGACACACGCTCTTCATTAAGACTGACAGACCACACCCCCTTCATTAAGACTAACAGGCCACACCCTTTTTTAAAGACTGACAGGCCACACCCCCTTCATTAAGACTGACAGACCACACCCCCTTCATTAAGACTGACAGACCACACCCTCTTTATTAAGACTGACAGACCACACCCTCTTCATTAAGACTGACTGGCCACACCCTCTTCATTAAGACTGACTGGCCACACCCTCTTTATTAAGTCTGACTGGCCACACCCTCTTTATTAAGTCTGACTGGCCACACCCTTTTCATTAAGACTGACGGATCACATCTTTTTTATAAAGACTTACAGGCCACACCCTTTTTTTTTTAAGACTGACAGACCACATCCTACTATTACTCTTATAATAGTCTTACAATACTCTAAGATCCTGTGGCTGAAAAAACAAGCCCAGATCATCATCAAAGTTGTTTTTGGTATTCGCAGGATTTTTTAACACTAAGACCTGCACTGATCAGATGATGTTAATAATTTTTTTACACACAAAAAAACATAGAATAAAAGAAGGGGCACCAATTTTTACACACGACGGTATAATATTACTAAAATACATGATATTTTTACAAAAACATCCACAAGTGCTGATAACAGACAGTAACAGCACTGTGATGTGTAACTATATGTATGAGTGAGCGGTTAATGACACTAACTGTGTGTCTCAGCGTGGGTGAGAGTAGGTCTGTACGGTCCGCAGTACTGAGGAGAGAGCAGCTGTCTGACTAAACCCACATTCACACCCAGTCACAGAAGCACTTTCAGTAAGAACACACATCTGATAACGTTATGGCGTCTTAAACAACACGCCGTCTCTGCACTCATCACTTCTAAGTCCTTCTGAATCGCCTCTGAACCGTCCGCGTCGTTCTGTTCACGGCTAACGCTTAGCTACAAAGCTAACTAGCTTCTGACACAATACTAAATCCCAAAGGAATCCAAAGTATATGTGTGGGCGGAGCAAAATAACTGGTTAAATTAAAAACAAATCATAATCTGTTGATAGTTAATGTTGTTTGTGGAGCTGTTGTATGAAAGCAGTATCACACTTGAGGTTGTGCTGTTGTGCTAAGTATCAGCGCGACTGTGATATCGTTAGTACTCTGCACCCTCGTGTCTATGGCCCTCGATATTTATGACATCAGGTGTAATATTCTTTAATTACTATTAATTATAATTACAATGTAATTTTACAATGTTTTACAATGTTTACAAACTAAAAAAAAAAAAACTTTGTCCCTTGTCCCAAAGTATCCCATTACCATAGACAGTCCTTCAGATAAATCTAAAGTGATCCAGTTTATCCTAAATCACAGAGTTTAATGACTCGTCTCAGCTGTTCGCACTTCATCGCACTACTACACAGTAAACTCAGTGCAGAGCATGCTGTTATTTCTTCTTTATTCCCAGCACTAGCGGTTGTTGATTAGCTGAAATAACATTAATAATGAAGCTGGGTTATTCGGCGAAGCACAAAATGTCTAATTTTTAGAATAAATGTGTTTGCTGAAGGCAGCAGCCGTGTCCCGTGTGACATCCGGGTCTGGTTCATACGAGGCTACCGAAAAAAAACTGTAAAGGAAAAGCAGCCACTGTTACTAATGCAGCTTGGGGTTGAACGGAATCATTTACCCACAATGCACTCCTGGGAAATTTGCGCAAAACTCACACTAGAGGAATTCTTAATGTGAAAGTACAAAAAGCGTTTAATAAAAAACTTTTCGAAGGGTTGGAAAAGCACTTCAGAGGGTTTCATGGGGAGTCAGAGAAAAGTTACTATACAGAAATTTTTTTTTTTAATTGTTGTGAAAGTGTGTCTGATTTATGCTCGGGTGATGTTTTCTTCCCAGTAAATGTAAGATCTGTGCTTCATTTCTTATAACAGCTGTCTACAGTAATGTGCACTGACTGAAGGTCATCAAATTAATGGATCATAATCGGGATCCATAGCTGGTTTAAAACATCTTGACTTATCTAATTTTTTTTAAAGTGACTTGAGAAGTTATTTGAAAACATTGTAAATTTAGTTTTACCTAACTACTTTTTTGATATACTGATTTTATTTTTATGTAATATTGTCATGCGCATTAAGACCCGGAAGTAGTACGGTCGCGACATAGGAAGCATAAAAGGAGACGAAATGGCGCATCACATCACTCAGTCATTGAGATGCCCATGCTGGTCCCGCCGCCTCTCATGATATTCGTGAGTACTCACTTATTTTGGGTTTCTCTTCCTGATGAGTGTGTTTTGTTAGAACGTAGGTTTATTTGTGTAAACTCTTGCTCACGCGCTGAGAGAGTTCTAATAATAATACGCATGGTTATCCTACCGACTTGTGCTATGTCCGCGTTTGGGTTGACCATCCACGCTACACGGGCTAACTGCTTAGTCTTCTGTTTCACCTCAGGTTAGACAAATATCTTGTATATTTTATATTTTAATATAAAAATATTTCTTCTTACTGTGTAGTTTCATGGATCCAAATCAATCCAAAAACTATTTTAATTCAATATCACGCTAAAAAAGTAACATTAATATAATAATACACTCCTACATGCTAATAACATTAACATTGCAACACACACTTTGTCCACAGTGTCAGCCTGACCCGTGCCGAGGCTGCGCTGCAGTGAAATTGCTAAAGATGAGTTCATTATTCACTGCAAACAAAACATCTCGCCTGATAACACTTCGTAACCGTGACAAACACTTGTGCTTTGTGCATGTTGTAGGACAGATGCTAACTCTCTGCTCCTGACACTGCTTCACACTTCAGAATAGCCACCAGCTTGTTGCTATGGCAACATCAGGGTTCTCCTCTTTGTTAATCGCTAGCCATGATACAACCCCTCAAACAATTCACACCCAAACAGACCAGCAGCTTCGGTGCCTCTCGGGACGCTAAACGCTTAATTAAACAGTTCATGATATTAAAGTGACGTGTGGAGAGAAACATTATGCTTTTATTTGCAGCTAGTTTGAGATTTTAAATATAAACATCTAACTGGATATAAAAGCTATCAAAATCAATCAATCAATCAATAACGGTTATGTTGCAGTTCTGTAAGTTTCATTTATTAACCAGTTAATACGGTGTTACATTTTGGGGTATTTGAGAATTTAGGTATAAAAAAACAGTTGAGGGGGAGGTTGGGGGCAAAAAATAAATGAATAATGAAACAATTAAAGTCTTGGAAAAATCTTTATATTTCCAAAAAAAAAAGATAAATAAATATAAATTCCAAATATTTAAATTTAAACTGCCCTATAAAGCAGTAATGTTATTTAAATGCTACATATACAGTATACACTACCGTTCAAAAGTTTTAGAACACTTGCAAATGTCTTTGTTTTTGTTTAGTGATTTATTTTCTACATTCTACAACAATACTGGTGATTTCAAAACTATAAAATAACACATATGGGATTAGGTAATTATGTAACAACAAGAAAAACAACAGTTAGTTGTTATTTTAAGACACAGAGGTCAGCCTTTCTGTAATAGTTCTTGCAAGAAGAGTATCGTCAAGTGCATTTGCAAAATCTGTCGAGCACCATAATGAAACTGTCTCTCATGAAGGCCGTCCCAGGAGGGCGAGACCAAAACCTACCTCTGTCTCAGACCAGAAGTTCATTTAGAGTTATCAGCCTGAAAAATGACTAATAAACAACCAGCACCTCAGATTAGAGGCGTTATGAAGTCTTTACAGAGCAGAAGTAGCAGAAACATCTCACCATTAACTGTTCAAAGAAGATTAATGCATTTTTTTTGGACGCCTTCAGCATTCCTTTACAATGTAGAAAAAAATTTAAATCAGGAACAATCATGGAGTGACCACAAACTTTTGAACGGTAGTGTATATGATATTAAGAGTGTATTGAGGTATTTAAAAAATAAAATTATTAATTTATAATATATATTAATATAAAAGTCGGACAAAAAAAGGTACATTAAAGTATTAAAAAATATTCCATTTTATTTTAGTGATAATTTATTTTAACAAACCTTACACGTTCTGGTGTTTAGCAGGAATGTAAGCATTTTACTACATGCCATAATTGTATGTGGTTGTCTATGTGACAAATTTAATTTGATAAGAATTATACAATAAGAAGAAGAAAGAACAGGATCAAACACAAAACACAAAGAAATAAAGAATTACCACTTTTTGCCCAAAAAATAAATATTCATACATTTCTAAGGATAATTTTTTTGTTTTGCAAAGAAATTGTGAATAGAAAAAAAAACATTAATAATCCAGGCTTTAATCCTCTTCTTACAGGAATTCTGTCTTTCCTTTTGACAGAAAAAAGAACATCCTTGGAAGGAAAGAGTTTGTCATCATGAATAGACTTTAATAACTTTTTGACGACTTAATAGAACATTGTTCTTTCTTTTCACTTCTTATTTAAACAGAGTCGTGCAGCGTTTTTGTCCTACATCTTCAATAAGTTTTGAAAAAAAAACAAACAGAATAAAAACATCACTCATCGACGAGAGACAAAAAAAGTGAAGAGCGTTAATCAGGGAAGAGCGAGCGTCGTGAGCGGAGGAGTGTGGGAATCTTTTCTTTACCCAAAGGAAGTAAAAGCTTCTTTTCAAACTGTCAAAAAGACTAAATCAATTAGTGAAATGGCTGAGAGAGAGAGAGAGAAAGAGAAGTACAGCGTGTTACATTTGTAAAACCTTATTCGTTAGTCCTAGATGTTTTTATTCAATCAATTTATTAAAAGGTTTTTTTCATTAGTAGCAGATTTGCAGACTATATTCGCACCCTACTCTTAATTCCCTTCAACCTGCTGAGTGCGTATTCAGATTTCAGTATCCAGGGGTTGTTTATGTAGGAGCTACAGGTCAAGATAACATCCACATGGAAACAAGGTTTCCCAGCAGAACATCACCCAGAGCATCATACTGTCTCTGTTGGCTCACATCCTCATGCCATCTCTTCCTTGGATAAGCTACACACACACACACACACACACACACACACACACACACACAGCTATTCTTATGGTGTAAAAGAAAACCTGATCCATAAGACCAGGCCACCTTCTTCCATTGCTCTGTAGTCAGGTTCTCCTGTTGTAGGAGCTTTTGGTGGAGGACACAGGCTAGCATGGACACCCTGACCGCTCTGCAGCTACGCAGCTCCATACACAACAAACTGCCATGTATTGTGTGTCTTGACTGCGATCTCTGTCTTATCTGGGAAGGGAGTAGACGGGCCAGCCCTAACTTCTCAGATGTCTCAGTGAGCCTTGTATGGAAATAGTCTTCCCCCTGTTGGTGGGCATAATATGGTTGAATCTGTGTACTTTACTCCTTTAGTGTTCCATACACCTCAGCTTTCCGTACGCTTCATACACTTTATTATTCTGAATGTTCGTTATATTTACACTTCAGTATTCACTATGGTTCAGTGTTCTACAGTTGGAGCCACTTCAAATAGCCAAAGCTGTGTGAATGGCGTGTGAATGGCTTGTGGCTGCCCTTTGGATGGCTTGATCTCCCCTCCCTCCCCTGCCAGAATGGCGTGTCAAGATTTTACAGTAAACACACCCATTCCAGGCCTATTTATTTATTTACCTGGTGCCGCCACTAAATGACGCTTTGGTCTTAAGAAAATGTTAACACGAACCAGCAATTTAGCTGTGCAGAGTTGCAATCAGGTGATTTTAATAACCCACCCCCACCCCGCCGAACTATCAAACTGCACTACAGAGATGGCAGCTTAATGGACCTTATTTATGGTAAGTGGTTACTTTTTAATAAAATTTGTTTGGGTTAGTTTATAGTTTATTTTCAGTTTATTTCCATTTTAGTTTTTTATCGGCTGTTTTGAAAATCACTGGCAGCACCAACAGCGGTCAGATTTGACTTTAGAGAATTTAATGATCTGTTTACCAAGTCTGTGGTTAACATTACAGGTTACTGTTAGTGTCACAAATTTACAATGTCGCTCCTCTGGCCTTTAAAAAGACGCCAAAGCTTAAAAAATAATATTAATGTTGCTATTATAAAAGCTGCCCTACTTGAAAAAACCTATAGGAAGTTTGTTTGGGCTCTCTAAATTTTTTTTCAGAATCTGACTAAGTGTTGTCTGGATTTGAATAAATTTGGGTAAGAGTTAATCTGCAGGTTATTTCTGTGATTGGTATATAATGTGATGCAGTTCGTTAGAGACACAAGCTGAGGCTAGATGTACAGGAGCTAGCAAGCTAATCGCACATAACCAGGTTTATATTTTCCCCACTTTGGCCGTGACTTTGCACAGTAGTGCGAACGCTTATTTAACAAAAGCTGGATAAAACCCTCTGTTTATCAGAGTGTGGGGGGGCTTCAAGAATCGGTAAGTTATAGTTTGGCTTCGGAGATGAACTAATGCTCATATACGATATTTATAGTGAGTTATATCACTTAACATATTTGTTAGAACAGCGCATTAATTGATTTTTGAATTAATTTAATGAAGATGTTAATACAGACACACAGTGGCTAACGCTAACAAAGTTCAATAGTTAACATTAGCACAGGCAGTTTTGTGGTATAAAGGTTTATTAATATATATTTTTTTATTAAAACTAGATATTCTGTAAAGTTTATTTATCTTTGTCTTCACTAAATTCTCTTGTTCTCTTTAACCAGGATGGCCTTTTGGAGCTACTGGAGGAACCTGAACAAGCTGGGAGCTGTAGTAGGAATGACTTTACAGTGCAACAGCTTTAAAATGATGTTTGGTCAGGTCTATATTCTGAACATACAGTAGAATTGCAAAATGTCTGATACTTTCGAGGAAACAAAGACCTAAAGTGTTTCATCTTCGATAGTTTTTAAAAATGGATATTTAAATATAAAAGAACTAGATAGAGACGGATAAGCATTACTTTGACTAGTTTTGGAAAAATAAATATTTAGGTCTACAATTTTGTTTCTGGTGTCCTTTGACAGCTCTTTGGTCTTGGCCATAGTGGAGTTTGGAGTGTAACTGTTTGAGGTTATAGACAGGTCTCTTTTATACTAATAACGAGTTCAAACAAATGCCATTAATACAGGTAATGAATGGAGGACAGAAGAGACTCTTAAAAAGAAATAAAACTAGGGCAAAAATATAAGCAGTAAATAATACAGAAGTATATATGTGATCCTTGTCCTGTGATAACTCGCGCTAACCCTCTGGAACTGTTTAGTTCCTTTAGTATTGTTTTCAAGTGTATATGTTTACTCGTTATCAGTATAAAACAACCTCAAACAGTCACACTCCAAACTCCACTATGGCCGAGGAGGAGTCTCTTAAAGAAGAAGTTAAAGGTCTGTGAGAACCAGAAATCTTGCTTATATAGTTCGAAAGTTTTGGGATTGCCTTTTTTTGTAGTTCTCTATTTGGAATAGGACTGTCACTTTTCTGGACCTCGGACTAAATGGAAATTTAGTCTTTTTTATACTGATCACATTACAGTGCAACAGCTTTAGAATGATGTTTGGTCAGGTCTATATTCTGAACATTATATTGCAAAATGTCTGATACTTTGGGGAAAACAAAGACTTAAACTGTTTTATCTTTGATAGTTAAAAAAAATTACTGGTAATTAAAAAATTTTGGTAAGTGGACCTTTTAAAATTTATATTTGAGTACCCTTGGATTATGACATGGTGCTAATTGCTCTGTTTTTTTTGGCGGGGAGAGGGGTTCTTTAGACTTGTCCGTGCGCAAAGGTGTTTGTGTTAAAGCCATCTAAAAAATTCAGGAGCGTGCACACACACACACACACACCTCTCCATCCACAAATGTTTACATGTGAAACTTTAACTGTTGTCTTGTAAATCGTTAATTAAACCTATCAAAACAGATGCTCAGACGCAATCCTAAACACAAGCGCATGGTCTATTTTTGTCCTTAATTAAAAGACATCAATATGTTAATAATTTACACAATAATTACATGGCTTATTTTGCTGCACAAGGTACTATTTAAAACAAAAAAAAAAACAGGAAGTAAGTGTTTCATGCATTACAGTACTGTGTAAAACCAAGTGCCCTAACAAACATAGCTACAAAGAGTATGTGCGCTGGTGGGGATTGGAAGATAAATGAGGATACCTAATTTTTACAAGACAAAAGACGGTCAGAGGAGTGAATGCGCATCTCCGCTTTGCTCTTGTGTGTGTTTGTGTTTTAGGTTCCTAGGGGTGCATTCTCAAATTCAGTCTGTCTGAGTCTTTATAAATGCCAGATTGGGGAAATCATGTTTGAGAAAACGACAACAACAATTAAACACTTGATCATTTGCGTCTGTGCTATTTTGTGCTTTGGGTTTTAAGAACTTCATTCAAAGAACAAAGCCAAACTTAGGAGGAGTGGAATATGAGAAAGGTAAGGTAAGAAATCTCAATAAAGAATGCACTGACTCCCCCCACTACTAACTGTTGGATGGTGCTAAGACGGGTTCTTTCACCCTGCCGGCTCAGGCAAACCTGATGAATGCGGAAGCACACACACACACACACCTGTGGCACTTTAACCATTAGTGCATCAACGTTGTCTTGTAAATGGCTGATTAAACACAGCTGTTAAAAAGAAATACTAAACAGTCACATGGTCTATTTTGTCCTCAAGTGAAATACATCAATACGTTATAAATACATCAATACGCTAATGATAACATGCAGTGGGATAATGATAGTGCAGAAGGATCTAAAGAGACTATTACATCATGACTTTGAGACGTTTACAGTAAATTTGAACTGTAGACAGTGTTTATTTTGCTGAACATTACAAAACAGCCATGTCCAATAAAACAGTGCATCTTTAATAAACCATATTGGTTTCGAGTTAGAAGTAAAATTAACGGAAGACTGAGAATCTCCAGTAAATTTGGACCTAAACAGCCACACACACTGTTTTTATATTTATGTTTTTTGTATATATTTTTAAATGTTCAAATTAAACGTGATTTTACACCGTTGGCTGATTTTGTGATGGAGACCCATGGGTTACAGCCAGAATTTAGTAACCTTGGACAAATCACAATCTAACCCCTTTCTCTCACACATATGCTCACTCTCTCTCTCTCTCTCTCACACACACACACACACACACATAGCACATGAAATCGCGTAAAAACAACTGAAACTAGTGCAAAAATATAAGCAGTAAATAATACAGTAGTAACCTGTACGTAGGTGCTCCCTGTCCTGCGATAACATGCGCTAACCCTCTGGAACTGTTTAGTTCTTTTAGTATTGTTTTGTGAATGTTTAAGGGGATTTAATCTGTCTCTGCTTTCGCATCTATTCACAGTTGTGATAAGTGATTAATGGCCCATCAGATTTTTGATAGGGGGATGTTATGCTGGTTAAATGATTAAAGATATACTGATCTGTATGGGCAGATATTTGTTTCAGATATTATGCGTCATTAATCAACTTGTTATGTCAATTTTTGACTATCAGCGAAAAAAAAAACATTAGCAAAAACATCATTATCAAAAATATAATAAAAACTAACCCAAGCAGAAGTTACATTTTGAGCTTTACTTTGCAGCAAAATATTATCAATCAGTGTATTAAACGGAACTAGATAAAATACACCGTAATGTAAAATACATAGCCTGCATTTTTTTCCGTATCTACACCGATCTGTATAGATAAATTACAAATGTTACTGTGTCTTTAAGGATTATTAATGATGTATTAAAAATATTGCAATAACTAGTTTTATTAATTAATTTATTAATTTTAAATAGCATAAGCAACAGGGTTGTGTATTGAGTGATTAAAAAAATGTGTTATTAATCAGTTTATTATTATTATTATTTTTTTTACCACATCATCTATTTATGAAACTTGACAATGCAAGAACTGCGTGTATATTGAACATAGTGTATAAGGCTGCCTGAACACTGCAGGTAACTGTAGCACTTAATGCTCCACCTGGCGAGATTATACAGCATTGCAACCATCTTACTGGCATCGTTAACTGTGTCACCGCAAGGGATCACATTCCGTACAGATGGGACCCGCCATGGTCCAGACGGCCGTTTGACATGGCTCCTACTGTATATGTGTCAGCATTCCATACACTTCACTAATTCCTAGACTTTAGTATTAACTACACTTTATTAAACCAAACATTTCAGTTTTTTAGACGCATTAATGTACCTGTCCAATTCCGTTTTTAACTCACATCACTATTTGTTACACATCAATATTTTACAATGATCAGTATTCCATAATCAATAAGTGAGTCTTCCATACACTTCCTAGCAATTTTCACAATCACTTACTGGAAACTGAGATTTTAGGCCTAAACTATTTCACTTAAAGTGAAAAAAATAAAGAGCAGCTATATTATAAAATTGCAGAGACGTCTAGAATAGAGAGAAATCTCCAGGGATTAAACATTCACCGCGCAAATACACAGTCGCACAAACACTGTCAGCTGTCATCCAACTATACACACACACACACACACACGCACCAAATCCCTTCCATAAAAAATAGATGTTTGTATGAATTTTTCACCAGACTATTAATGCAACATCCATTTATCAAACACATCTCCAAGGTCAGCGCAGTTTTTATCCGAGGGGGGAAACAAACTAAAAAGGGCTTAGTCTCTCCTTCGCATCCCATCATCCATCTCTCTCTCTCTCTCTCTCTCTCTCTCTCTCAGTAGTGCTCTGTTTATTCTGTTCAGATGAGGTTTCGTCCTCCACGCTTGCCTGCCTTCGACAGCTGTCTGTTATACGCGTCTTTTTTCTGCGTCCCAGATCCTGTTCTCTGCCTCAAACTATAAAACGCTGCTTGAAAAAAAACAAAAAAACAAAAAGAGCGGGTGAGAACTTAAATGCTCAGATGTTTAGGCAAGTGAATGCACGGTTGAGTTTATTTCACTCTCAGGGTCTCAAGACAGTAACCCATATACAGCTAAGTGTGTGTGTATATATATATATATATATATATATATATATATATATATACCCACCCACACACACATGCACTAATATATATACCTGTATACGATAACACTTATTAAGTGTTGTCAAAAGATTAAAGCAATTAATCCGTTCCAGTTAATCACGGTCATAGACTTCAACTGGTGCACACACTTCGGCAAAATGTCTTTCCTCTGAGTTTGACACCCCCAGAGTGAGTGAGTGCAGCTACCATTTGTCATTGTGATTAGACGTGCTGTTACACCGAGGTAGTTCTGGTTACTTACGGATGTCCAGTGGTCTCCAGGGATTGCACTTAAAGTAGCTTTCCAACTGTCTTACTTTCACAGCCTTTTTTAGTGTCTTATATTTAATATATTCTTGTAAAAATAGTTACCCTTGAAGGGAGCTTAAGCACACGACTTCCACCCAGAAGCTTTTCGTACCGAGAATTGCCGTTCAGCACACCTGGTGATGTCATCTTATTATCTAATGCACTGCTAATGTTGTGCACTTGACCAAGGCCCTTAACCCTGTCTACTCCAGGGGGCGCTATATCCTGCAATCTGACCCCAGCTTCCTAATTGGCATATGTAAAATAATAATTTCATTGTCCTTCAAGATACATGCAAAAAAAAAAAAAAATCCTCCTCCTTTCATAGGGTGCCATTATTTTTGTCTTGATTCAACACCAGTTTTTTTTTTCTTTTTTGTTTTGTTTGTTTTTTTCGATCATGTTTTTTTTTGCACAACAAAATAAAATTTGTGCGAAACAGAAATAATGAATTACTGGAACTTGACCACTGGGTCCAGGATCACGCTTAGCGGGTCTCATGATATGCAAATTTATACAAAAAAAGACTTTTTTGAGTTCATAAATATTTTCATAAATTTCACATTTGTTGTGAAAATGTTCTTGTGATTTCATTTTTGTAAATAATTTGCACAATATTTGTATCCTTTCTAGAACAGTAATTTGTTGACTGTAGTAACAGAATTTTTGTTTATATGTCCTGATTTATGTTCTGTCCTAATTTAATATCCATTGCACAGCTCCACCTGCAGATTCCAAGCACCACCTACTGTCTAAGTTTTATGCTAATTAGGCCCGACACCAAAATCTGCTGAGGAAGAATGCCGTATTATGCTGTATCTAATCCTGAATAATATCGGAATGTTTCACCTAAACAATGTGGTGAAGAGGTGTGAGGAACCTCAAGGCTCGACTTTAAGACCGTTTTAATTTTGGTCATCGTGATTATTCTGCGAAATCCATGATGTGCATGGTGTGTGTGTGTGTATGGTGTGTTTCCTGTAGGCTGTGTGTTTTGTAGGTCTTGTGTACAGTGCTTTTAGAAGGCCAAGGACTTTCCTACAGTAGGTTTCTCTTTTTTTTCTCCTCTGTTCTATTTCAGGAATTTACAAATGAACCTGCCATTGTGATGCAGCGAGAGAGAGAGTGAGTCCGATGAGAAATGACCCGGCACGACCCAGCCATCGCTGCCAGGGTGTGTAGCGCATCACGCTCAGCTGTGGACTGGAATTTACTTACACAGTACACACACACACACACACACACACACACACACACACACACACACACACACAAAATCAAACAAATACTTTTTGTGTCAGTACACTCTATACTTTATGAATTAAAAGAATAAACTGAGCTTATTATTATTATTATTATTATTATTATTAGACTTTTAATTTTACAGAGCGAGAAAAAAGAAAAAAGGGAGAGTGATAGAGGAGAGAGAGAGAGAGAGTGTGTGTGTAGCAGGTGTTAGAAATTGACAATAAGTGTTTGTAATTTTTCCATCAGACGGCCACCTCTGTGTTACTTCCACCTGCTAAGTTACTGATATCCAGCAGTCAAGTCTCTGATGAGCTTTGTGTGTGTGTGTGTGTGTGTGTGTGTGTGTGTGTGTGTGTGTGTGTGTGTGTGTGTGTGTGTGTGTGCATCTAGATGGCTAAACTAATGCATGGTATCTAACTATGCACTAAGGTTGTACAGCTAAACCTTGGATCATGGACATAATTGGTCCTGGAAGCATGCTTGTGTTTCAAAACACTTGTATATCACAGCACATTTCCCCTATAAGAAATAACGGAAACTCTGATAATTCATTCCACAACCCAAATTTTTCTTATATAAAAATACTTAAAACAAAATCTAAAGTAAAAATAAAACTAATTAACCTGCACTTTACTTTTGAAAAGAATCGTAACTGGTGTTAGACGAGAGCAGAAGCAGGAGGAGGGGGGTTACTATGTATCTCTTACACACACACACACACACACACACACACACACAAACACACGCACACACAGAATAACGGAATCACACACACACACACACACACACACATACACACACACACAGAATAACGAAATCACACACACACCCCTCTAAACAGACTAATCTCCCGCACTGCTACACACAGTGTTTAAAAAAAAAAATTTCACTGAGGCCATTGTTGCAGTACAGTTTCTAAAGAACAATTACTACCCTTGGATCAAAAATTTTTAAGAAATGTTTTGCGCACACACAAACACACACACGGTCACAATGTTATAATAAACAGTACACTGGTGCACGAATGCTAACTACACGAGTGACGCACGCGCAATGAGACTGAGCACAGAAGACAATTACCCACAATCCCACAGTGAGAGAGAGAGAGAGAGAGAGAGAGAAAAAACATTGGCTCAGCTGTGATCATGTGATGTTCGGCAGACAAAGCGTATATCAAGAACTCGCTCGTTTAACAAGTTAAAACTTATTTAAAAAATTAAGTTAAACGGATTAACAATGAAAGAGCTATGAGTGTGGTACAGGAGTAAAACATACACACACACACACACACACACACAGACACCCTTACAAGCTGAGCATAATTACAGCGGCAAGTCATGAGCTGCATTTAATTACAACTAAAAGAAATGACAGACTTTACATTCACATCAGTACAGAGAGAGAGAAAGAAAAGGCAGTTATGACTTTAAAAAAGCAATACAGAAAGAGAGAGACAAATAAGGAATGTGTGAGAGACTGACAGAAACAAAAAGAGAAAAAAACAGAGAGAAAGAGAAATGAAGGGAGCTGAAAAGAGAGACATAGAGAAAGGGCAGACAGGGAGAAAGAGAGAGAGACATAACAGAAAAATAGATAAAAAAAAACCTTTACAGAGAAGAAGAGAAAGAACAGATATATTCAAATAAAACAGAAAGAAAGAGTTACAGTTACAGAGAGGTAGAGAGAGATGGAGAGTGATACAGAGACAAGCAGACAGTGGCAGAGAGAGAAAGAAAGAGAGACAGATGCAGTGAGGAAGAAAAGATTAGTGAAGCTTAAACACTTTCTTCCCCCCTTCCTCTCATTTCCATGTGATGGCTCGCTGCAGTAACGTGACTCCTTTGCTCTCACGCGTTCCTGCATTAGCTCCGCAAGTCAACTCTGAGCCGAGTGATGAGATTTAACAGCTACAGTATGATTACATAACGCGTTTCCATGGAAACCTTTTTTCACACCTCAGCCGTGAGTACTTTATCCCGGCCGGACATTTACGGATGCTTTCGTTAATGACGGATGCTTTCGTTAATGACGTCCAGCATCAGAGCGTCCCGTCCCCCGCAGACACCGAATCGTTTGGGAGTCGACTCGTTCTGCAGAGTCGACTTTTCCGACTCGTTAAATCACACTGCTAGGGAACGAGTGTGGCTGTTCAATCCGGACCTGCAGGAGCTTAAAGCACAAACATGAGACACCAAACACAACCAGGTTTCGAATTTAAGCTCAAGTCTTACATTCCGTCCCTGACGCTGAGTGATATTTCTCAGGAGCAAACACCTTCTTAGCTATCTTAGAAGATTTTGCGCATGTCGGCTGGCAGTAGGTAAATTCGTGAAAACCTTCAATCACAGGCCACGTATCGAGTTTCTACCCGAATTCTGAATCCGAGGCGGTTTAATAACGCATGAGGAAAAGACAGCACGGTCGCTCAAAGCCACGGGGAAAAAAAAGATCAAAGCGCTTTGTGAAAGTGTCTGTCTAGAACAAATTTAAAGAGAACCTCCCTCGCTGGCTTACAAAACCGCCGTGAAATATTGACTGTATAAATTTGCAGCGATGAACAGGACTGAAATTCGTCTGACTGTAGCCTGAGCGTACCAGGTTAGACAGCTTTATAGGCTCCGAGTGACACTTTCATCACGCAGAAGGAACGAGGTTCAAGGCTGTTCTATGTTTTATCTAAAAGCATACGCTGCGTTTTCTGCTAAAGCACCGGATATTGTTCTGTCCTGCAACTGAGCAAAGATTCTCCAAATGGGAGTTTACTGAAATTACAAATCTGTAAAATAAAAAAGAATTGAACAATGCAATGTGAATGCATGTGAGAGAGTGTGTGTGTGTATATATGTTAATTTCCCCAAATAGGAGCATGAATGCAATGCAAAGACACACTGATTGCTGTAAACACTCATGCACTTAGCGTCAGAGCCGGCAGCCGCGGCCTGAACAGCAATACTGAGCAGTCGAATCTGCGGAGGTCACAGCAGGGCGCCACTTCAGCGCGCCGTTCTATTTTTTAGCGAATGCACGATTGTTGGTAATGACTCAAATAGCTTGCTTTATTCGCGTGAAGCCTAGGGCTTTCTCCTGCTCCATTTCCATGTCATAAGGTCAATCATAATTATCTCTTTATGGCAAGTTAGGCTGATTTTTGTTGAAATAAATCATTTTGATTGGTGCATATTTTTTTTTCTCTAATGCTTGCCTTTTTTTTGGGGAGAGGGGCGGGGGGGATGTTGTAAAACTTTTAGAACAAGTGAAGAAGTTCATGTTTATTTCAGAGGAGTGTCAGTGACAGAATAAAGCCGGGGCTGAATCATTGCTGGGGGTGAAATCGAAATCTCTGGAGTGCCAAGTTTGATGGAAAATCGCTGCAAATGTTTACTTTGATCATTTTGCCTGAGATAATAACTGTTTTTCTACTTAATAAAAAGTTTTGCACTAGAACTTCGACTTGAAAACCTGAAGGCACCAGCACTTTGGAGCTTTAAACCTTAAGTATAAATACAGATATAACTACAGCTATGAAAACATATACCGTATAACTAAAGCTACTGTACAGTATAACTACAGCTACAGTGCATCTGGAAAGTATTCCCAGCGCATCACCTTTTCCACATGTTGTTATGTTACAGCCTTATTCCAAAATGGATTTTAAAATCTCTCCAGAGATGTTCAATTGGATTCAAGTCTTTGCTCTGGCTGGGCCACTCAAGGACATTCACAGAGTTGTCCTGAAGCCACTCCTTTGATATCTTGTCTGTGTGCTTAGGATCGTTGTCCTACTGAAAGATGAACTGCTGCCCCAGTCTGAGGTCCAGAGCGCTCTGGAGCAGGTTTTCATCCAGAGTGTCTCTGTACATGGCTGCAGTCATCTTTCCCTTTATCCTGACTAGTCTTCCAGTTCCTGCCACTGAAAAACATCCCCACTGCATGATGCTGCCACCACCAGGCTTCACTGTAGGGATCAGACCAGAGAATTTAGTTTCTCATCGTCTGAGAGTCCTTCAGGTGCCTTTTGGCAAACTCCAGGCGGGCTGCCATGTGGCTTCCGTCTGGCCACTCTACCATATAGGCCTGATTGGATGCCCTGTGTGTCTCTCTGGTATGCGTCTGGTGTCTGGGAATGATTCTCTCTACCTAGAAGACAGTTCTGGCCTCGACTGGTGTTGGCAACTATTTCTCTGGGGACTTGACAGTTCTATAGTTCAGGACTGGAACTTCCTACAAGTCTACCTGGGTCTTCAATAACTACCTGGACTCCATATTAACATCAATTAACATCAGCTATTATAGCTGAACTGCCTGCCACCTAACACACTGTACAAATGCAGATCATTTACTGCTTTCTGTTTCACCCAAATGAGGATGGGTTCCCTGTTGAGTCTGGTTCCTCTCAAGGTTTCTTCCTATTACCATCTCAGGGAGTTTTTCCTTGCCACTGTCGCCCTCGGCTTGCTCACCAAGGACAAACTGACCATTTTGATTCATGCACATTCACATTTCATACAAACTTAAATAATTCTTTTGATTGTGTAAAGCTGCTTTGCGGCAATGACAATTGCTAAAAGCGCTATACAAATAAAATTGAATTGAATTGAATTGGTAGATTGCTGCAGAGATGGTTGTCCTTCTGGAAGGTTCTCCTCTCTCCACAAAGGAACTCTGAAGCTCTGACAGAGTGACCATCAGGTTCTTGGTCACCTCCCTGACTAAGGCCCTTCTCCCCCGATCGCTCAGTTTAGATGGGCGGCCAGCTCTAGGATGAGTCCTGGTGGTTTCAAACTTCTTCCACTTACGGATGATGGAGGCCACTGTGCTTATTGGGACCTTCAAAGTAGCAGAAAATTTTCTGTAACCTTCCCCAGATTTGTGCCTGGAGACAATCCTGTCTCGGAGGTCTACAGACAATTCCTTTGACTTTGTGCTGGGTTTGTGCTCTGACATGAACGGTCAACTGTGAGACATTATATAGACAGGTGTGTGTCTTTCCAAATCATGTCCAATCAACTTAATTTACCACAAGTGGACTCCAATTAAACTGCAGAAACATCTCAAGAATGATCAGGGGAAACAGGATGATCAGGGGAAACAGGATGTGTCTGAGCTCAATTTTGAGCTTCATGGCAAAGGCTGTGAATACTTATGTACTTTCAGATTTTTTATTTTTAATAAATTAGCAAAAATCTCAAGTAAACTTTTTTATGTTGTCATTATGGGGTGTTGTATGTAGAATTCTAAGGAATACAATTATTTAATTCATTTTAGAATAAGGCTGTGACATAACAAAATGTGGAAAAAGTGATGCTCTGGGAATACTTTTCGGGTGCACTGTAAAACTACAGCTATGACAATAGTAATGACTACAAATGTAACTACACCTACAAGTACAGGTATGATTACAGATATAACTACAACTATGACTACAGCTACAGTATAACTACAGCTATAATTACAGCAATGACTACAGTAATGACTTCAGCTAGACCTACAACCAGTGTTTTAATTATAATTCTTTAAATTGAAAATAAAATTACACAAATTGTGTAAAGAACTCGTCTTTCATAGTCATTGAAGCTGTTAGTCATTTTAAAAACTCTTGTATTAAACTGAATCCTTTGTTTTTTTTGCGTTTTTACTGAGAGGATCTATGCGTAGGTATCATACCTTCAGTTCTCTTCTTTTTATATATATGTCAAAAGCTGTGCTTGACCTGGTGTCCTGGGCATTTTGAAAATGTGAACAGCGCGAAAAATGACAAACTTTGGTGAGATTTTAAGTGTTACAATATTAAATTATTGTGTAAAGCTGCTTTGCGACAATGAGAAATTGTTAAAAGCGCTATACAAATAAAATGCAATTGAATTAAACTCTGATTGGATAATTAGCATTATAAGTTCATTTATAGAGAGTTTTATTGTTTAATTTTACTAACAATTATTACAAAATACACAGCATTATTATTCTAAGAGGGGGTGGTTTGGGGGATGGTGGTTTTAGTTATATATGTAGTCATACTGTAGCTGTAGTTATATCTTTAATTATAGCTGTAGTCATAGCTGTAGTTACTGTATATCTGTAATTATAGCTGTAGTCATAGCTGTAGTATATATGGGGATGGTTTTTGTAGCTCAAACTTTAATTACAGCTAGGACTACATATATAACTACAACTATAAATACAACTCGGACTACAGATATAACTACAGCTATGACCCAATATATAACTATACAGTTATAGCTACAGATTTAACTTCAGCTATACCTACAGCTATGACTACAGCTATGCTTGATAAGATTTAATCTGTTTACACTTACATTCAGAGTGTTAGTTAAGATTTGCTTGGTTCGTTATTTTCCACCTCCTTATTTGCCTTTTATTGGTGCAAAAGTTAATAAAGTGAATAAAGTTGATAAATGTTCTTACACTGGCAAAACTTCAAAATCCATCCCAGAATCACTAATTCAAAAAGTTATTTCATGTCATATACGCTTAGATCAATTAATATGAGTCAATATTGTGTGTGTGTGTGTGTGTGTGGGGGGGGGGGGGGTTGGTCCAAAAATCATGAGAAAAGTGAATACATCTATAAAGGTGTACGTTTAAACAGTGTGCAGTACAGCGCTATTGTATTTATTGGATGTTTTACTGCGTAATATTTGTCCTGTGTTTTATTTCATACATCCACCGTTTGGCTGCTTGAAAAATTGCAGTTTCTTTTTACAGCCTCAGTAAATGTTCCATCCAGCTATCTATCATGTAAACAGAAGCAAAGCTGCGTATCCCAGCATGCCGCAGTGCTCTCAAGGTGCCCTCAGCATGTCTGCTCATCTTCCTTTAGATTTTAACTGATGTGAGCCTGAACATCAGAAACAGCAACGCAAAAACATAAATTCTCCTCTGTGGATTTTAGCAGCTCATTAATAAAAACAAACACGTAATCTCTGATGTCTCGTTTCATTCAGCCTTCAGTCATGCCCTCATGCTGCCAAAGAGATGGAGCTGTTTTAGGGTTTTTTTCTTTCTTTCTGTGCATTCTCTTTGTAAAAATAAATAAATAAATAAACAATTCTTCCAGATTTCCCCCTGGATGCAGCACTAATTGTCTCATTAACGATTTTACCCCAGCATGATTTACGACTTTTTGAAAGGAGCTACAGTGGCGTCTAAAACTCTGAGTCCTCCAGCAAAATACATTTTTGCTTCATTTATTGTAAGAAAAAAAAATGATGTGAAATTTGATGCAATTGATATTATTCAAGAATAGATTAGATCTGTTTTATCCCAGTGCAAAAAAAATGCATCATTAACCAGACTTCTCATTATAAACTGCAGCAAATGCGGTTTGAGGTATTTTTAAAATCTTCATTACACCTTCCACACATCTCATTTGCATCATTATTATTCCCTTTTTTATTATTATTGTCTCTTTTTTTTTGGTCTTTAATGATCATATACACACACTTTTTAACTGGAGTGTTATAATACTGTAAAAGCACAATTGTGAATGCAGACAACACTCCTTTGTATATGAAATGGTCCTAGTACCTACACTTGGAGTTAGGAATATCAGCTGCAATCAAATATTTTTACAATAAAATACATAGGCGCTAGAAAGAAGTACTATAAGTCAGTGCACTGTCATGTTGTTTACCATATTTTTTTTCCCTTTTTTCATGGTTTCACATAAATCCAAAAATATTTAAATAGGGACTGTACACTGATCAGTCATAACATTATGAAACCTGCCTTTCGCCCTCAAAACAGCGATATGTGTGGTCTGACTGTTTCTATCAAACCCGCATTTACCTATTGACCAGTTTGAGCTATAGTAGCTCTCCTCTTAGACCCTGGGCAGCCCTGTCCCTTTCGCCGGTTTACAAGTTTTTCTTCCTTGAACCCATATTGGTATGTCTTAACCACTGCAGCCCAGGAGCTTACCACAAGATCTGCAGGTTTGGAGTTGCTCTGACCCAATTCTCTAAACATCTTAATGTAGTCCTTGTTAAAGTTGCTCAAATCCTTACATGTGTTCATCTTCTCAGCTTCCAACACATCAGCATCAGGGTCAAAATGTTCGCTTGCTGCCTGATATTCCATACCCACTTCAGTGTGCCAGTGTAACGAGATAATCAATGTTATTCTGTTCTGTCAATGGTCATAATGTCATAATGGTGTTTCTGATTGGTGTATACAGTATGTATACTGTATAACATATATACAGTAATATGCATGCTGATAATGCTCAATGCTACATCATGTTCATTCACATGTACAGTGGTGTGAAAAACTATTTGCCCCCTTCCTGATTTCTTATTCTTTTGCATGTTTGTCACACAAAATGTTTCTGATCATCAAACACATTTAACTATTAGTCAAAGATAATATAATTGAACAAAAAATGCAGTTTTTAAATGATGGTTTTTATTATTTAGGGAGAAAAAAAATCCAAACCTACATGGCCCTGTGTGAAAAAGTGATTGCCCCCCTTTTTAAAAAAATAACTTAACTGTGGTTTATCATACCTGAGTTCAATTTCTGTAGTCACCCCCAGGCCTGATTACTGCCACACCTGTTTCAATCAAGAAATCACTTAAATAGGAGCTACCTGACACAGAGAAGTAGACCAAAAGCACCTCAAAAGCTAGACATCATGCCAAGATCCAAAGAAATTCAGAAACAAATGAGAACAAAAGTAATTGAGATCTATCAGTCTGGTAAAGGTTATAAAACCATTTCTAAAGCTTTGGGACTTCAGCGAACCACAGTGAGAGCCATTATCCACAAATGGCAAAAACATGGAACAGTGGTGAACCTTCCCAGGAGTGACCGGCCGAACAAAATTACCCCAAGAGCGCAGAGACAACTCATCCGAGAGGCCACAAAAGACCCCAGGACAACATCTAAGGAACTGCAGGTCTCACTTGCCTCAATTAAGATCAGTGTTCATGACTCCACCATAAGAAAGAGACTGGGCAAAAACGGCCTGCATGGCAGATTTCCAAGGCGCAAACCACTTAAGCAAAAAGAACATTAAGGCTCGTCTCAATTTTGCTAAAAAACATCTCAATGATTGCCAAGACTTTTGGGAAAATACCTTGTGGACCGACGAGACAAAAGTTGAACTTTTTGGAAGGTGCGTGTCCCGTTACATCTGGCGTAAAAGTAACACAGCATTTCAGAAAAAGAACATCATACCAACAGTAAAATATGGTGGTGGTAGTGTGATGGTCTGGGGTTGTTTTGCTGCTTCAGGACCTGGAAGGCTTGCTGTGATAGATGGAACCATGAATTCTACTGTCTACCAAAAAATCCTGAAGGAGAATGTCCGGCCATCTGTTCGTCAACTCAAGCTGAAGCGATCTTGGGTGCTGCAGCAGGACAATGACCCATAACACACCAGCAAATCCAACTCTGAATGGCTGAAGAAAAACAAAATGAAGACTTTGGAGTGGCCTAGTCAAAGTCCTATTGAGATGTTGTGGCATGACCTTAAAAAGGCGGTTCATGCTAAAAAACCCTCAAATAAAGATGAATTACAACAATTCTGCAAAGATGAGTGGGCCAAAATTCCTCCAGAGCGCTGTAAAAGACTCGTTGCAAGTTATCGCAAACACTTGATTGCATTTATTGCTGCTAAGGGTGGCCCAACCAGTTATTAGGTTCAGGGGGCAATTACTTTTTCACACAGGGCCATGTAGGTTTGGATTTTTTTTCTCCCTAAATAATAAAAACCATCATTTAAAAACTGCATTTTGTGTTTACTTGTGTTATCTTTGACTAATAGTTAAATGTGTTTGATGATCAGAAACATTTTGTGTGACAAACATGCAAAAGAATAAGAAATCAGGAAGGGGGCAAATAGTTTTTCACACCACTGTATTTTTAAACTGAGGGTATTTCATGTATTTCTGAGGGATCCAACCCTCAGTTATCTTCAAATGTAGCAGCAAGGGTACCAGTGCCTTGACAATGTGAGATGGATACAAAAGCCCTGCTAGAATCTTGGCCGATTTTCACTGATGACTCAAATCTGTCCTGATGACTGACTGACTGACTTTGTGCCGGACTATAAAAGGCAGAGTCATCTGGCATCTCTGAAGAGTGTGCGGAGTTGGAGGAATCCCAAAGTCCGCTATTGTTGGTTCCCTATCAAAGCCTGATATTCTGGTACTAATGCCATGTGGTCCTGTTGGTCAAGATACTATTTAAGAATCATCTTGATTTTTTAGAGATGCTGAAATTTTGGTGTAGCAGTTGCAAATGCAATGTTTGGAATCTTTTTTGATACTATGCAAATTACAGCAGATACGATCACAAATCCAAACCATTGACTCAGAAGATTTCTCAGATTATTCCTCTGGAACACGTGGCCTGATCTTTCCTCAATAAACTTCCATTTCTGTTCAGAATTTCTGTTCCTTCCCCGAAAAAGATTGTGCTTATTTTTAAGTGTTTTTCTTGCTGTCTTTTCGTATCAGGTAAGAGTAATTTATAATACATATTTGTGCTGACTTTTTTTCTTTGTAACTTCTTTCACTTCAGCTGCATTCATTTTGTTTGTTATTCCTGGCATTCACCAACCATAAAAGGATAAAACCTTCAAAGTTCTGCTCATGGCAGACCCCCAGTTCGTTCCCTTGCCTCTGGATAACTCATATATTCAGTTCTTTACTGCCAAAAGTACATTTTGTTTCAGTTGAATGGTGCGCTCACCTCCAAAATTTTACCTTTTAGACATACTTGATTTATTTGTACGGCATTTTCATGAACACTTGGTGTTTTTATTTTAAAGAAAACATAATATGTAGCACTCTTAATAAAAACTAGGGTTTGGGAGTGTGAATTGCTTATTCTCACAACATGTACAATGTTCCTGGAATTGAGCCGACCATGACCATCAGAAAGCAAAATATTAAACTAAGAATTAATATTTATTAGTTAATTTGAAAAAAGTGGGTGTAAGAGCTCAAATATGTTGGCCTAATCCTAAAGTCTAATCTTTTTCTTTTTGTCTTTCGGCTGTTCCCTTTCAAGGGTCTCCACAGCGAATCATTTGCCTCCATCTAACCCTATCCTCTGCATCCTCTTCTCTCACCCCATCTAACGTCATGTCCTCTCTCACTGCATCCATAAATCTCCTCTTTGGTCTTCCTCTAGAACTCCTGTCTGGCAGTTTCAACCTCAGCATCTTTCTACCGATATGCTCACAATCTCCTCTGAACATGTCCAAACCACCTCAATTTGTCCTCTCTGATTTTATCTTCAAGACATCTAACATGGGTTGTCCCTCTGATTAACTCATTCTTGATCCCATCTTTCCTTGTCACTCCCAAAGAGAACCTCAACATCTTCATCTCTGCTACCTCCAACTCTACCTTCTGTCTGTTCTTCAGTGGTTTACCCTACAGTAAGTACTTAAAGTCCTAAACCTTCTTTACCTCTGCTCCCTGTAGCCTCACCGTTCCACTTGGGTTCCTCTCATTCACATACATGTATTCTGGCTTGCTACAGCTAACCGTTATTCCTCTGCTTTCCAGAGCTTACCTCCATCATTCTAGATTTTCCTTCACCTGTTCCCTGCTCTCTCTACAAAGCACAATGTCATCTGCAAACATCATTGTCCATGGAGACTCCTGTCTTAACTCTTCTGTCATCCAATCCATCACCAGAGCAAACAAAAAGGGGCTCAGAGCAGATCCTTGAAGCAGACCCACCTCCACCTTAAACTCTTCTGTCACACCTACAGCACATCTCATCACTGTCTTACTGCTCTCATACATGTCCTGCACCACTCTAACATACTTCTACTGACCATTTTGATTCATACAAATTCACATTTCATACAAACTTAAATAATTCTTTTGACTGTGTAAAGCTGCTTTGCGGCAATGAAAATTGCTAAAAGCGCTATACAAATAAAATTGAATTGAATTGAATTGAATTGAATTGAACTTCTCTGCCACTCCAGACATCCTCATACAACACCACAGCTCCTCTCTTGGCACCCTGTCATATGCTTTCTCTAAATCTACAATTCGTCAAATATTCTGACACAATGCAACTCCCTGTTACCTTCTCTGTACTTCTCCACCAGCATCCTTAAAGCAAATACTGCATCTGATGTACTCTTTCTAGGCATGAAACCATATTGCTGCTCACAAATGCTCACCTCTGCCCTTAACCTAGCTTCCACTATTCTTTTCTAAAGCTTCATTGTCTGGCTTATCAACTTTATTCCTCTGTAATTGCCACAGCTCTGCACATCTCCCTTGTTCATGAAGATCGGCACTAATACACTCCTCCTCCATTCCTCTGGGATTCTCTCACTCTCCAAAATCTTGTTAAACAGACTAGTCAGAAACTCTACTGCCACCTCTCCTAAGCACTTCCATACCTCCACAGGTATGTCATCAGGACCAACTGCCTTTCCACTCTTCATCCTCTTTAACACCCTCCTCACCACACTCCTAATGATTTTTGCTACTTCCTGCCGTACTTTAGACTTAAAACAATAAATAGATTTTGGTTACAATAAACTGTTAGACAATGGTGTTCAGGTTTTGAAAAGTTCATGCATTAGATAAACTCTGACGCCTTGGGATAACTATAAAGTCTGAAGTTAGGTCTAAGGTCAATGTGCAATTAATTATTAATTCTTCAGTATGTGTGTTTAACTCGTCCTGATAATAACAGGTTCCCTTCTGAGTCTGGTTCCTCTTAAGGGTTCTCTCCTACTGTAGTGTCATCTCCTCATCACAGTCACCGCTGCCTCATTTATTAGGAGGCCAAATCTAGATCTGGATTTCTGTAACGCCTCTCTGTGACTTTGCTATGAGACAATTTACAGAGAAGCTAGTTTTACATTTCACCAAACCACCCACTGTTTCCGAGCCTTCCTGAACTCCAGAGTCGTAACTGACAGTGACCTTCTAATGGGCTTGTTACCAGAATGCAGCTCACTAAAAGACAAAAATCTTTTCTATAAAAGGCCGCACCTTTGGCCTAATGAGTGATCATTAGTGTGAGTGACCAAGACAGCGACTCTCAGGATACACGCCGTCTCTATTTCCATGATGCGAGGCTCTTCTAATGATGTGCTAAAGAGCTTTTGTCTCTGCCTGTTAGATCTGGCAGCCTTTATAGAACCTCAAGTGGGCTTCTTATTTTCAATAAAAGCACCAGAATCAGCGATCCTGACCCAACATTTACGTGTTTCTCTCTTGCCTTTAAAAGGATAAAAGCAGCATTACGTCTCAAGCTTAGAACTCAGACTCCGCCTCCTTGTGTGTAACTTTACCTCAACTTCCAAATAGCGCTTCCGCTTATAGTAACATGCAAGGTCTAAATAGAGTATGTGTTAAATCATCACTGCCTGCACCGAACTCTAAATACAACCTATAGTTTTAAGTATCACCAGTAGGAGATGCGAAACGTGCCACATTGAAGATGCACCTGGCCTTTTGGCAAAGATATGTCTCAGAGCCTTTGGAGATCCTGAAGAGCTCTAAAAGAGATCTAAAAGACAAGAAGAATACTGCGAGCAAGCGCCATCATGAGAGCACATTAAACTAATGAAGCGCTAGATTTTTAGTCCTGATGGGGGAAAAAGCTGCAGCTCAAATCCTCAAACTCGTGCATTTCAAATGCATGAAAATGTTCTTTTACAAAACAAAATTATTTATTTGTTTTTTCTTTCCTGTTGTGTTAAAATAAACATAAGTGCTTTTTTCCGAGCTCTGCCAGACTGACCAATTTTTCTACTTTTTCGTCCTCTTACAAAAAGTAAACATATAACAGATAAGTATTTCATACAACCTTAATAATAATAATAATAATTAATAATTTATTTACTCGAAACGCGTGTTATATCTTTTTCGTATAAGTTTATATCGTATAAGTTTTAATTGTTTTGCAGCACACTGCTTCTAGCCAGCTTTCCATTAGCATTGCTAGCCCGTTAGCCCGGCTATCACAAGTTTGTTTACGCTCTTTCACACCGGTTATTTCTATTTTTAGACACCATGTCGGTTGTGTCTCTGCCCCTGTGTGCAGGTGAGGATACATTGGAGCTGCACTTGGTGGACATGGAGATGGAGGCCGTGGAGAAGCAGATCCGTGACCTACAGGTGAAGCTGGCCCAGCTACGACAGCGGAAAGCCACGCTGGAATCGTCACAGACTAACAGTCACCTGTCCCAGAAAAATTCTCGGCATGACACAAATTCTTAGACAACCTCAACCCCGCGTGCTTCTCTGCCCAGGTCCAACACACCAAGGACGCAGCACGCCCAGGTTTCCTTCACCCCGGCGCCGGGATACCATGGGGCCTGGAAACTGCAGCAGCGGAAGACGCGTGCCAAGCCCCGGGCGAGGACCTCTCCTCCTCCGCCACCACCAGTCTTGGAAATCTCGACCCGAAACCGCTTCGCTCCTCTCCGTGAGACGGCACACAACGCGCTGGTCATCGGAGACTCCATCGTCTGGCACGTGCGTGCTACCACGGCTAAAGGTAAGGCGTACACTCGCTGTTTACCTGGTGCACGTGTTCTTGATGTTGCTGCACAGGTGCCTGCGGCCCTGAGGAAAAACATTCGAGCTGTGGTTCTTCATGCTGGCATGAACGACATCAGGCTGAGGCAGACAGAGATCCTAAAGAAGGACTTCAGGAGCCTGGTTGAGAAGGTCCGCAGCACATCGCCCACGACAAAGATCGTCGTATCTGGACCACTTCCGACATTTCAGAGAGGAATCGAGAGGTTCAGTAGATTATTTGGACTGCCTACTTCAAGTCTGAAACCCTGGCCTCCCAGGAACTACGTTAATGTATAAATGGCTAGGAGCGAGATCAGGACTGTACGGGGGGTGTGGTGATAACTCCCAGCCGAGTTCCTGTGACGTGTAAGTGGTGTTGGTAAATAAGTGTCTGTACACACAGAGATGCGTCTCTTCCACAATTTGGCAACATTTTAAAAAATGGGGCGTTCCACTTACTGAATGTTCACAGGAACGACTGCAGTGTTCTCCGAGCCACCCGCACCATGTGCGGTCTTCTTTAAACCATTTGCACCGTTTCAATGATTCACTGAGGTGAGTCTCATCACCGCACTGTGACTGAAGTCTTCTGTAAATATTAATCATTTCTATGCCTTCATTCTGCAACAGTCCCGGTCTGACTTGAACAACTCTCATGTATAAACGCTCATTTAATTTGGATAAATAAAGAATGTAGTATTTCTACTTTTTCTCTTTTGTACAGGCAGATATTCACCTTTTATTCCCTACTTTGTATTGACACAGCAGGCTCGTGTCTTTTGGCTTATTCTGAGGCTCCTGTGATAACGATCCCAGCTGTCAATCATGAAATTAAGACTGCCAGTTGAAGGCCAAGAACTTTCTTCATCAGTCAACAGCTGTCCATCACCATCATAGCATCTGGCATCAGAAATATTCAGTGCAACACAGGCGAGAAAGCGCAGGAATGACCAGGAACAGCGCCTCTATGAACGCATGAGTTCACGCAGAAGTTTCTGTACTTGAGACATCGCAAATTACATAAAAAATACTGTACACATGTTTTTCGAAACGTCTCCCAAAAAAAAGTGGTTCCTCGAGTTTGTGTCTTCAGTAAGAGTCAGTACAGAAGCTCTTCCAAAAGATAGGCTTGTTAAATATCCGAAGAACCCTTGAGGGAGCAGAGTCTTTTTGTCTGAAATTAAATGCATGGATACCTTATTTATTTTCACACTGACTATGAGCACTTCTTTTTGCCACTATTTAATCCCTCTACTGATACTGTACTGAGTAATTAATCAATTAGGGATGTCATGGGACATTTAGTTCAGCTCAGTTCAGATTTCTATTTTTATGTTTTAGATGTTATGGCTTTGGAACAGTTCGCCTGATCGAGAGCATGACAGAACATCAATCTCACATCTTCTTCAAACAATCGTTCTGCTTCCTGTAAATGGTCTTTAGTGGCCTGGGGTTAGTTTGTGCGATCTCCTCGTCATTTTACTGAAACTCATTTTACAAAAGGATCTGAACTCTAAACTCACTCGCTTGTTTATCCTGCACAGGGTCGAGGGAGGCCAGGAGGCGATCCCAGGGCAGTCGGGCATGGGGCGGGGCATGGGGCGGGGCACAGACATACACCTGCTCATACACTCACACATCACAGGGAAGTTGGAAATGCCAGTTTAGCCTAATCTGCAGGTTTTTGGACTCTGGGAGAAAACCGGAGTACCTGGAGGAAACCCACCAAGCGCAGGGGGAACATGCAAACTCCACGCAAATGTAAGGTGCGAGGCCACAGTGCTTCCCACCATGCTGCCTCTGGATTCTACAGGATATACAAATTCAAAATGGCTGCCATTATTTTTAAGGCTTCTTTTTGATCTTTGTACAAGTTTGAAGTTTTTTTGTTTTACATTAAGTTACCATATCTGAATATGGGCAACAATTTTCATATAAGAGCATACAAAATACGCAGGTGCGAAGAATGCGAGAGAGAAGTTACTGTGTACTAGATGCTGTGAAATGCTTTGGAATTTAGATTAGATTTCAGGCCAGGCTGTTCAGACTGAAAACAACTCCATTCACCTTTAGACACCTTTAGTTTTATGCACTCAATTTAAAATGATAAGTTATTGCTAAAAATTTCCTTTTCCACCACACGCTCAACTGATGAAAAAGAAAGAGCTTTGACTATTCATTAGATGACTCCAAAGTGAGCCTGAGTTTAACAGAGACTCGGCCTTGCATTCAGTGATGAGTCAAAAGTACGTTAGTGATGCTTTGGGTGCTACACTATAACCTTTTTTATTTTTTTAGAATTTAAATAAAATGATTGATGGTAAGATCAGGACTTTTAGCTAAATGCTGAAAGAGGAATAAACTGCTCAACACAGGTTGTTATTTTTATTTCATCCTCTCCTTTTCACTGTATAATTTTTAGTAAATTTACTCACACAGGTCTGGTATTGACTCACCACTTCAGCGTCGCGCTCAGAACTCTGTGTGCGTCAACATTTCCAGATCTCTGCCTACTCCGTGTCAGCTCGTGCCATAACTGATACTCTTCACGCCAGCCTAATTGATTCGAGCCTCATGTTACGCTGATTATCTCTGTACAAATTGTAATACACACTTGTTTACTTTACCCGCAGCTCCAGTGTGACACGTTGACTATCACGTCAAGGGGCCAGTGTGGCACGTTAGCAAAAGAGACGTTTTATTAATTGTGCCTAGATAAGCCTCATGTTATTTCTTATACATTTGTGTAAATTACTGCTTCAAAATGCAGGAAATGGCAACCTAAAGAAGCTACATTTTCAAAAAATAAAAAACGATTTAGTCCCTAATACCTCTACACAGCCTGGCTGAATAAACAGTGAGCAGTGAGTGTATCCGTGAAGTATGAGAGTCTCAGTGCTCAGTGCTCGCAGATATGAGGTGCTCTCTCTTTTCTGTTCTTTATACTCACTGACCTTACAGCTCACAATACATGTCAGAGCAAATGAGAATCATGAGGTCAAAGGAACTGCCTGAAGAGCTCAGAGACAGAAGTGTGGAAAGACACAGATCTGGCCACGGTTACAAAAACTTTCTTCTACACTTAAGGTTCTAAGAGCACAGTGGCCTCCATAATCCTTAAATGGAAGATGTTTGGGACGACCAGAACCCTTCCTAAAGCTGGCCGTTCTGCCAAACTGAGCTATCGAGGGAGAAAAGCCTTGGTGAGAGAGGTAAAGAAGAACCCAAAGATCACTATGGCTGAGCTCCAGAGATGCAGTCGGGAGATGGGAGAAAGTTGTAGAAAGTCAACCATCCTTGCCTCCGACAGAAGCCTCTCATCAGTGCAAGACACATTAAAAAGCACCTGAAGGACTCCAAGCTGGTGAGAAATAAGATTTTCTGGTCTGATGAGACCAAGATAGAAGTGTTTGGCCTTAATTCTAAGCGGTTTTTGTGGAGAAAACCAGGCACTGCTCATCACCTGTCCAATACAGTCTCAACAGTGAAGCGTGGTGGCGGCAGCATCATGCTGTGGGGGTGTTTTTTTAGCTGCAGGGACAGGACGACTGGTTGCAATCAACAGAAAGATAAATGCGGCCAAGTACAGGGATATCCTGGATGCAGAGCTTCTCCAGAGTGTTCAGGACCTCGGACCTTACCCTCCAAGACAATGTCCCTAAGCACACAGCTAAAATAACGAAGGAGTGGCTTCACAACAACTCTGTGACTGTTCTTAAATGGCCCAGCCAGAGCCCTGACTTAAACCCAATTGAGCATCTCTGGAGAGAACTAAAAATGGCTGTCCACCAACGTTTACCATCCAGAACTGTAAAAAATCCAGGTGTGAAAAACTTGTTTCATCTTTCCCCCCCCAAAAAAAAGACTCCCGACTGTATTAGATCAAAATGGTGCTTCTACTAAATACTGAGCAAAGGGTCTGAATACTTAGGCCCATGTGATATTTCAGTTTTACTTTTTTAATAAATCTGCAAAAATGTCAACAATTCTGTGTTGTTCTGTCAATTTGGGGTGCTGTGTGTACATTAATAAAGAAAAAAATGAACTTAAATAATTTTATCAAATGCCTGCAATATAACTAAGTGTGAAAAATTTAAGGGGGTCTGAATACTTTCCGTACCAGCTGTACCGTACATGCTAAATGTCTTAATCATTGCATGTTTAAGATTTTCATGGCATACTGTAGAAGGACAGATGTTGATTGTTACGGGCCGGGTGTGTTAAGGTGTGTATGACAAAGCCGTGCTGTTGCTGATCACTGACGTTGTGTCTCTCGGCCTCATTGATTTGTAGCTGGTGAAAAGCAAACAGTGAAAATAAAATTCCTATCACGGTTTAGTCAGACTGTCATTTTTGCTCTATTAGCTGTGCGGCTGATATTTTTCATTAATTTCCGAGTGTGTCAGGGTCTGTTTACCAAACGAATACACACGGGAGACCGAGGAGACGGAAAAAAAGATAAAGGGAATATTTGACTTTTCGCCCCTTGCGCCAAACAAATATGGACTATGGAGTGTGATGGACGTGACAGACATACAGAAACACACACACACACACACACACACACACACAAACATTGATATATTCACAAGATTGAAAATCAAGTCTATCTCTCTCTCTCTCTCTCTCTCTCTATCTTTATCGACTCGAGCCACCATTTCTCTTGTCTCCTCATCACTCTCCAGGGTGCACTCTCTCTTCCCTCTCGTACGCTACAGAGTGTGTCCCCAGCTCTCTAGCTTCGTCCCCCATTAGGACACTCTCCTGCTGAGGACATAAGGACCTCAGGATGGGTCATGGGAACAGCACTAACAGCAAAGGATGTTCTCAAAGACACTTCACGGTGCAGTGGTGACTGGAGAAGTATGAGGAACACCGCCTAATGGATGACGGGTGTACATCGAACACGGTAATGTAGTGCTGGTAATAACAAAATGCAAAAGTAGTGTTCAATCAAGGCATTAAACAGAGCAGGGTTTGTATTTAGAAACTGTAACGCCGATAGAGAACCAATTTAGGTCTACTGCAGAACTAATATCTGTGCCAGAGAATAATCTATAGAAGCAACTGTCCAGCCAAGACAGGGCCAGCGTAGGGATGGTGTGGAATAAAAACAAGACTAATGAATAACACATAAGTGAAAAATAATCTGAGAAACTTTTTAGCCTTAAATCATCATCAATGCGATGTCAACTAATATATAATATGACCAGAGAGAAGACTAATGTCAATACATGGCAATGCAGGACCAATGTAGGAGAACTACAGATTAATACAGAACATATCTCCGGTCCAATGCAGGATCATTAGAGGGTCAACAGACAGCCAACGTTTGGTGAGCAAAAATCCCATATACTCTAAGAACAATGTAGAAGACCCATTTAAAGGCTGGTTCAAAAGTCTGGATCCGTAGGATGAATATGATCCATGGTGAAAAAAACTGAACAAAAGCAGAACTGATGCTCCATGCAGAGATGATTCCCTCCCTTAGCACAGCGATTGCTCTGGGCTGATTCTGATAGACTACTGACTTCAGATATCCAAAATAAAAAATTCAAGTTATGTTAGGTCTTGTTTTTATTAAATCTTCTATTGTCAGTCCCTAGGCCATCTTAGGTCTCAAAAGAAAAGAAAAAGGACTAGACTTTTAGGAAACCACGTAGATCTAATTCAAAGTCATCTACAGCCATAGAGGATCAGGGACTGGCCACTGCTGGACCATTATAGACCTGACGTTGGAACTTCTGTACTCACAGGATCACTGTAGAGCCAAAGTAACTCCAGTGTAGAACCTACTGTATGTATGGGCATTGCAGAGTGACTTGAAGACCAATATACAATATGCCAGTTTGAGAAGAAGACACATGGGGGACATGGCCGGTATCCTGATATCCTGATATCCTGATAAAAACTTTTTTTAAGGAATAAAATTCTCACACAAAACATCTGATACACAATCCTGACTACACTGGATGCTGGCCCATTTTTTCCCTCTCTCAACTCAATCACGTTTCTTCCAGAAGCCTCTGATGTTCGTTAGATTATAGCTAAAAAGCGTTCAAAGTCAAAAGACTTCATTTATGTCCCAACCAATGAAAACCCACGCTTTAACCAGGACCTGTATTATCTTTCTAGAATCCTCAAACGCCAATTACTTACATCAGCATTTCAGTCCTGCTCCCTAAAACTCTTTCATCTGCAGACTTCCTGAGCGGCTCATTAGCAAGGCCTCATGAGGTTAATAAAGTCTGGTAGGGATAGAAATACATTACGATGTGCTGAACACATGAACGTAAAGATTTAATTGACTATGAAGCTAACAGAGGTCAGTGCTGGTGTTTCTGGTATTGCTAATGCCTATTTTGAGAATGATGGCGTGTGGGTTATTATTTATTTCTTGACTGACAGCTCAGACTGGCATCCCAGCATTGATGTTTTAATCCGTGTTACATACGAAACCCCTGTAGGAACGCCGTGGTACTATTTTATAACATTGCCCTCACATTAGCCAAAGGCGTATTAAACGTAATGAACAACACTTATACTCCTCTAGGAGCGTGTATGTGTGTTAGCGAGTTCAGCCCCATTCGGCTAAATTTTATATTGTGTGTTTAATCCAGGTTCATTAAAGCGTTAAAAATACTATAGAACCAAGGTTGGTCAATGATACAGCACTGATGGTCAGTTATAAGACTAATACAGTATCAGTGTAACAAGCCTCAGCAAATTTACAGCCATTGTAGAAACCATAAAGACAAGATGTATGTTGGATAATCGTACAATCAATATAGGACATATCTGGAGCCATTGTAACGCTAACACTGGGTTTCAGAAGATGAGTGTATGACCGCTGTGGAGCTGGTGTGGCCAGTAAATGTTAGTAAATGTTAGATTTATGGTGGAACATTTAGCAACTTATTTTCTTCATTTTAGAACCATACTGGAGATTTCATAACCATGAACTAACACATATGGCATTATGTTATTAGGTAACATAAGGAACATTAACAGTCAGTTGTTCTTTTAAGGTCAGCTGTTGTGGAACAGTTCTTGTAAAACCCATCAAGCTCCATGATGAAGAAACTGTCTCTCATGAAGACCTTCCCAGGAAAACAAGAGCAAAACTGAGCTCTGCTGCAGAGGAGAAGTTCATTTAGAGTCACCAGCCTCAGAAATCATCAATTAACAACCAGCACCTCAGATTAGAGCCGTTATGAAGCTTTACAGAGCAGAAGTAGCATGTTATGCTTAGCTTTATATTGAGCCTGGTTGATTGGTTATTTTATATGGACAAAAGTATTTTTTCCAAACCTGCAACGACATCGCATCCAAAAACATAAACTTCCATGGCTGTCCATAAGATGTTGGAGTGTTTCTGTGTCAATTTGTTCCCATTAATTCTGTAATGGCTTTATGATGTCACACACTGATGTTGGATGAGACTCACAATCTCTGTTTCAGTTCGTCCCAAAGGTGCTCGATGAGGTTGAAGTCGGGGCTCTGTGTTCTGCCCGGTCAAGTCCTTCCACACCAAACTCATCAAACCATGTCTTTTATGCTGGAATAGAAAAGGGCCTTCAACAAACTGTTACCACAAAGTTAAGTGACGTATAGCATCGTCCAAGATGTCTTGTTAAGCTGAAGCATTAAGATTGTCCTTTACTGAGGATAAGGGGCCTGATTGAATTTAATAATTAACAGGTTTGGACAAAGACTTTTGTCCATATAGTGTATAAGATATTAATTCAGCAACTTTAACAACTTTAGCCATATTTAATATCAAATTGGAACGCGGTTGTACATTTAATGTAGACAGTTCTAGGACAGGGGCACCAGCACGGGAGCTAGAACCCCTCTGTCAACGACATGGACTCACAACAGCTCCCCCGTGTCAAATATTCAGGTGAATTACTGCATTAAAATCCTGGCAGTGCTGAGATGAGAAATGTGAGCAGTGTTGTGGTTAATGCGCATTGATAGAACTGGCGTGGAAATGGAAATATTTGCATGTAATGTTCCACTGATGGTCTAGAGCCACACTGATCATCTGCCACCCGTCCTGATGTAATATTTGGCAATGTCTTACTCACTACAAGATAGATAGCTGTCTATGGAGGTGTGATGGCCACGCCACTCCAAGTCAACTGATATGGAGTATGATGGACGTTCGGAGACTGTCTCATCATGAAGACATCAGCATGGAGTCTCGCGTCCCTCCTCTGTGCTAAAAAGGGAACCAGCTGCCTCTTCATCCTCAAACTCTTTCTCTCTATCTCTGTTCCTACCTCCCATCTCATGTGTGTGTGTGTGTGTGTGTGTGTGTGTGTGTGTGTGTGTGTGTGTAAAACCCTATCTAAGCTCATGGCTGTCAAAAAAGGCACCCTTCTCCTGACACATCTCTGACAAAGGAGCCAATTAGCTGGATCTCTCATGGTGCAGGCTTGTTCTCCAGTGAATCAAGGAGGGCTTTTATCTTCCTCTACAAGGACATGTCTTGCTACAGAGCACGGACACTCACACTTAGAGAGATCCGGACCGAGAGTGTGAAGAGCAGCAGGAGAGACCTTTTCTCACCTTTTTAAAGCACTAATCAAATATTGAACTAATACACTGTAGGTATTGGAGCTGATTATTTAACAAAACCTCTTTCAACAGTTTATCATTACACTTCTAAAGATAAATATATATTTTCAGAAGTCTAATCTATACTGTATATATATATATATATATATATATATATATATATATATATTATATTTCTTTATTACCTACTGCACCTATCTTCTGTTTGTATAACACATTAATATTTATTCTATATAATACTTCTGGTTAGATCTGACTGCATTTCACCGACTCTGTACATGAACCTATCCACAATAACAATAAAAGGTAAATCTTATCTAATCTAATCTAAAAACCTTTTTTAAAAATCACTGTCTAGCCTGAATGAGTGATTTTATCTGAACTTAAGCTTTAAATTCTCCCCCGCCCCCACATGCAAACACACACACACACACACACACACACACACACTCTTGTTACTAACTCTACTTATTTAAGACGTGCATGTATTTTAAACATGGGACAACTTTACTTTAGGAACAGCTCAGGAAGCTCAGGTGTCCAGCGGAGGCTTTAAATCTGTAAGAAATTGATAAACATGTCCATATGAGACAATCTTAGAGACTGTGAATGTCTGATGTCCACTGATTTTTCGGATCCTAGTGATGCTGTGAGAATGTGTTAAGACTTCCAATGTTCACTTCAATCACATTTCCTTGGTGGTCATCTTCATATTTTGTAATCTTTTGCTCTTCACGGATGTGGCCAGAGTTCGCTAGCTGGTGAGTAACGTTCAATAACTGTTACAGGGTGTAATAAAACTCTGCCCATGGTGGAGAAACGTAAACAAATAATTTTTTAATGTATGTCCATACTGTTGACATACATGTCTTTTTTGTGACAATTCCTAATTCTTAAAAGCACTGAACAGTTAAAATAAAAGTTTTCCCTAAAGCAAATTTTACAACAGACAGACAAACACAACCCTCATGATGTAAGTCCGAGATTACAGATTTATTTTAGCCCAATGGATATTTATGATAGAAAAACAATCTGCATTAAAGGTTAGTCCTGAGCGAGTAATCTGATTGGACAAGAGGCGTTATTCCCCGAGTGCTGATATTAGACAGTAACAGCACTGTGAGGTGTAACTCTGTGTATGAGTGGGCGTGTCCCAGGTGTTGTCCAGTGGTTAATGACACTAACTGTGTGTCTCAGCGTGGGTGAGAGTAGGTCTGTACGGTCCGCAGTACTGAGGAGAGAGCAGCTGTCTGACTAAACCCACATTCACACCCAGTCACAGAAGCACTTTCAGTAAGAACACACATCTGACACCTAACACCAGTTTACTTTATTTTACATTTTCTGATATCTAGCAATAGATGGTTAATGGCACCATTTAACTGTTTATATAAGTCTTTACTTTCCTTTGGCCAGGTGATTATTTTATCTATTATTATCGATTATTTTATTAACAACAAGGGTTTAAGTCTTATTGCTAAAAAACATACAAAGTTACAGAATATACTGTAAAAAAAATTATACCTCCCTAAGCAACATATAGTACAGAATACACCAATCATAACATTAAAACCATCTAGACTTTGGGTTCCCCTTGTGCCCAACAGGGGGCTCTGGCCCCTCGGGTCACGGCTCCACAAGGCCTCTGGGGGGTGCTGTGGTGCCTGGCACCAGGACATTGGCAGCGGATTCTTTGGGTGCTGTGGGTGGTGGGAGGGGCCCTCAGTGGATCAGACCTGTTTGTCCCATGGGGCTTGAATGAACTGGGATGTGTGAAGAGGCCGGATCTGGGGCCTTGGGCTCATTGCCTGCTGGGGCCCGTGTGCAGTGGACTGTGGTGCAGTGGGTGTGTTTGGTGCCTTTCTATCGCTGTCAGCACTGACTTTTTCAGCAATTTGTTCTGTATTGGTCCTTCTGTGGGATCCGACCCTTTGCTCACCGGGGACATGGGAGAGCCCTGGGCGTCCATGAGGCTGTCACCAGTCTACTGGGGTATAACTGGTCATCCATGTTAGTTGGCAGTGGTGTTAACGCGCTGGCTGACATGTGTATACCCTGGTGTGATCCTCAGACTTTCCTCAGTTTGTCTTCCGATTAATTCCGTAATTAATAACGTCGGTGCTCATAAAAACACCACATACACAACAGTAGCGTCTGGCTCTCAGGTAAATAAACTACAATACAGAATAAAAAATAACTAAAAGCATTAAAGTGCATGTGAGTGCAATTGGATTGGCTGTTGGCCATACACACACACACACACACACACACACACAAGCTCACCAACGCTACCACACATAAACAAGTGGTCAGAGAGGACTCATCAAAACATCCCATAATCTCACAATGGGTCTTCCAGCCCACGCATCATAACACACACACACACACACACACACACACAGAAATAATCATAATAATCACACAACCCCCCGAAGACGTGGGCTGAGCCGTCTCCATGGCAACTCGGGCTCCTACCTCAACCACGCGTGTGTGTGTGTGTTTTTGTATACAAATATAAAAGTGTGGGCAGGACACAAGGAGGCGGTGTGTTCGTTTGGATACTTTTACACCCTACTGCTCAAGACAGAAGAGGGTTGTGTGGGGATTTCCCATCGCCTGTGTAAGTGTTCATGACACACACACACACACACACACACACACTGAGCGCTCGACATCACGCTTTATTGGAGGGAGGATTTTATTCATCATCCAGCACCGAGCAAGAGTTTTTTAATAGTTTTTGGAATAATTTATTAATTTTTTTTAACACCACAGAATTATTGAATTCTGGATTCTGATTGGTCAGAAAGTGTTGATTAATTTTCTATAACAACAGCCTTTACAGTCGCGCAGGTTTACTGTTCAAGCGCTTGTTCCAACACACCAACATGCTCCACATGAACAGATTTTATGGTGAGGTTGAGTGAAGTTTAAGGTTCCAGAGGTCACAGAGCTCCTCTGAAGTGTGAACATGTGTCAGTGTCCAGTGGTTAAGGTGTTAGACTACTGACCGGAAGGTCTCAGGTTCAAACCCCTACCACGTCGTCTCTGTTGCCCCTTGTGCAGATGTTTAATTAAATAAAAATGCACGTACCTACATTCATTCTGTGCGTATCAACATATTGCTAAATAAATTCTGACAAAATCGTAAATGCCCCGACTGAAACAACCTTCAGATAAACACAACATATTTTGGCCCTTTTGAATGCGCGGTTACAGTGTCTATATAAATGAGCTACCATCAAGCCACGCCCCTCCAAAGAAAAGCAGAACTGAGCAACAAGTTGGGGGAGTGGCTTTTCTTATATGAGGTCACATTAGGGGGAATTTTAACTGCTTTGTTTAAACGCAATACATTTACATTTGCATTTACATTTGGGCATTTGGCAGACGCTCTTATCCAGAGCGACTTACTTTTTTTTTTTTTTTTTTTCTCATATACATCTGAGCAGTTGAGGGTTAAGGGCCTTGCTCAAGGGCCCAACAGTGGCAACGTGGTGGTTGTGGGGTTTGAACCTGGGATCTTCCGAACCTTAGTCCAACGCCTTAACCACTGAGCTACCCCTGACGCAATAGATGACCAGTACAAATATGGGGGATTTTCTTTTGTTTATTTTTACAAAGAAATACACCCTTTAAAGTGAGTGCATACAGTGGGGCAACAACGTATTTAGTCAGCCACCAAATGGGATTTTTTAAAATATTTTCTCTCTCATAGTTGAGGTATACCTATGATAAGAATTACAGGCCTCTCTCATCTTTGTAAGTAGGAGAACTTGCACAATTGGTGGCCGACTAAATTTTTTTGCTGCACTGTAAGTATGTTTCTGTGTGATGTATGGAAGGAGTCTCCAGTCTCAGTGCCTTTTAACTGTCAGAGAAAGCTGATGTTTTCCCATCTTTATAACAGAGCTGTTTTGTGCCTAATTAACATTAAAATGCAATGAAAAATGAGGTGCTTTTAAAAGTACGATCAGCTCTTGTTTAATCTCAATTGGAATTTTTATCTATTAACATAAAAAACTGCTGTAAAATTGACAACGTTTAGACATTGGTATAGCAAAATACTGGGATATCTTAATAATGAATAAAATAACACTTTCCTGGTTAGTTGGTGATGACGTGACCGCTTGAATATGCTGGGACTTAAACACATAACCTTCTGATTGGCACTTATAGTTTTAAACATCCCACAACACCACAAGGAGCTTACACTGATCCAAGCACTTCCAACACCTAATTACTTCCACTGAAAGACTTCAGGTAACCCGACCAGACAATCGTGGCCAGGATAGTTCCAACTAAGGAGGTCACATGTTCAAATCCCAGCACCATCAAACTATATCGATCGCGTCCTTGGGCCCGACCCTCCGGTTTCACATTACATTTTATGTGAATAAGTTTTATAGTCAATTTTACAGAGCGTTGTCGGCAATTTAGATTGTCAGGAAACAACAAATGTAAAAGCTTTTTTTTAAAGGTACTGTACATATCTAGTTTTAATTAAATACTATATACAGACTTAAGTTTTTCTAAATCCTGATGCTAAAGTGCCTTTAATCATTTTCCATTTCCAGTATCTCCTCTCTCCCTAACACACCTGATTTAACATACTGCAATAACCAAAGTCGGCTCCAATCTAACGTTGCGAGTGCGTTATCTCAAAGACAAACTGACGGTTTCTTTTGTTCTTTGTTCTCCTCGCAACCGCATTACGCTCGCGTCTTCAAACTGAGTCACACGGTTTCTTTGTGCAGGCTTTCACCAGCGCTTCCTCTCAGCTCGCAGCTGCTTTTATTGTTCAAACCTCATGAGGATTTTATCGTCTGTCTTTTATAGTAGACAATCCGACTGGTGTGCTCAGAGTAAAGTGTTTAATATCACATTGAATAACTACAAACACTTTGCGAGTGTAACGCTGACCCCGGCTCTTATTAATCAGCGCTACGTAAAGCTGCGTGTACTGTAGATGTTTTACAAGCAGGGATCCATCAGAAATCACATCCAGGTAGGAGAGAACGTTTTCAAAGTTAAAGATCAGGTATCGCAGCTTTTACAAGCAACAGAGCAGGAACGCTATCGTAATAAGGGTTCGACTGTGTGACGGATCCACCCGAAGCAACGGTGCAACAAAAACCTAAATACAACACAATATCAACTTTAAATCACAGCATGAGATCCGTTCTGCAAAATCAGACATCATGCATTTCAGGTGTTGTGTAAGCAGACATTAAGTGGCAGACTTAAGATCTTGAGGACATCTGGAAAGCATAATGTCTGGTTTTGCAAAACGGATCTCGGGACGTTAAGATGCTCATACAATTGATGCTTTTTTTTTTTTTTTTACGCTGACCATAATGGTCTGAAATACATAAGAACGAAAAAAAGTTAAGAGAGGTCTCAGAGTGACTCACTTTCAAACGCCCTTCATTCCACCTTCATGCTCTAACTAATTACAGACCAGACTGAATTATTCTACTCAATCATAACGCAGAAGGGGGGATTTTTTAATAAATTTTTTAACCTTACACAAGCTTGTCAACAATTTGGCCATCATTTAATTTTTTTATTATTTCAATATATTTATAAATCACTTCATAACACATAAATTTTTTAATTCGATTCCAGTCAATTTTATTTATATAGCGCTTTTAACAATGATCATTTTCTTAAAGCAGCTTCACAAATGTCTGGTCCAATAAACCACATAATCCAAAAACCTGGATTTAATTGACACTGAGATTTAATAATGAACAGATATTGAGCTTTACTCTGCTAAAACCACAGTGACTTTGTGCTCGAGATTTCTAATCAATCATACAAGTCGTTGTTCAAAAGTAAGTATTTGGTTTAAGTTAAAGTCTCAGGATTCGACAAATATTTCAGATACAAATATGTTCATACCTCAGATGAACAACAACATACTGCCCCGATGTATGAGCACCCTGTCTCACGAATTTAACCTTAAGAAGTAAAATTTTGCAAAAAACTTGCCTTGGCAGAAGCATTTTTGGCGTACATGCGATCGAACCGAACGTCGGCTAACTTGTTGACATAAACTTGTTTATGTCAGTGGAAAGCAAAGTAAAGTGTGTTTTAAAAGATTTAGTGAAGACGCAGCACCGCGGGTCCCAAGAATGTTACTAAGGACGGTAGCAAGAAGAAACGGAGCCGCTTTCAGTTTGATTTTTAAAGCAGCCGTAGCCAAGTGGCCAACAGAATTCATAAATAAAGGTTATATATATGTTTATTTATTTATTTTTTAATGTATTTTGTGTCCTGAGTCCCTTTAGCGTCTCAGAAGCTTCCTGATTTAACAGTTTGCTAAATTGCAGATGTTCATTTTTTTTTTTTTTTTACACACGTGTATGTACAGTACCAGTCTCAGGAGCAGGTTGTGCTCCAGTCCTGTTGAGTATTAGCCGTGGGGGAAAAGGAAGAAAGACCTAGCATCATAGTACAAGCGTTTTAAGGAGGTATTGCCATAGGGAAACATAAATAAATGTTGCTTTGCAGTAGTTTTTATGTCATTTGTTACATTTTGTCTCAACATAATTTCATTAAATTTATTGGAACTTATAAAAAAAACAGAATGTTCTAATGTTTTGATGTGATTTCCGAATGTATTCCTTCGTCTCCGGTATGAAACAGAGCTGCGTCCTGTAACCACTCGTGTGTAAATTTCTCCTAGGTGTGATAAACATGAGTTATTATAAATAGTAGAGTTTCACAACACTGTGGCATTCGATAAAATGTCGCTCTGGTTCTCTCTCTCGCTCTTAGTCGAGGACACGCACCTCATAAACAGTTCACACTCGCTGATTGCAGCTCAAACAATGACGCCAGAAATCTGATGCAATCGTTCGGAGGCAATTATGGCTGCAAATATTCCATCTGACCTGCGGAGATGAAGAGAAGTGCTCTCTCTCTCTCTCTCTCTCTGTGTGTGTGTGTGTGTGTGCTAACAGGCTGGCGTGAAGTGGGAGACAGGTACAATAAGGGTCATGTGATAAAGAGAGGACTCATCATCTCAAAATTACCCAGAGTTCTCAGCTCAGCCTTGGCCATTATCATACACGCAGCATCGTGAGCAGCTGTGATCAAACGGACGAGTGAGGATGGAGGGATGGTGATGAGAGAGAGAGAGAGAGAGAGAGAGAGAGAGAGATTAGAATGAGGATGTTCATAGCTGCACACAAAGCTTTATATAAAAAAAAATGTTACAAAACGCTGACACTGGAGACTCCTTCCATCTTATTAAAAAAAAAAAAAACTTGAGCTGTTGCTATAGAAACGATAACGAGTGCTGCATTACTGTCACTGCTGGTCTGTTAACGAGAATTAATCACCACATTCCGACCAATCAGGAGACAGAATTCGACAGCTATTGACGTTTAAGACAAAATAAACACGTTGTGCTTCCAGGCAAACATGGTAGTTAAAAAATTTATAAAAAAAAAATAATAATACGAGCAGTGGGTTATAACCCCATTAACCGTCATCTATACCAAAACAGTGAGTCGTGAGGACGCGGTGAGACACGAGGAAAACACCAAAACCGCGTCCTTCAGGCAAAAAACTAACAAAAAAATGCTGAAAGGACACAAACGATCAGCAGAGACAAGTGTTTAGGACATGATGTTATGCAAAGCAGGCTGGGAGTTTATAGTCAATAACGGAGCTGAACGCAAAGCTCTCACCCTCAGGCAATACAATAAAACAAACATAATAAGAGAACAACAGGGACGGGAATAAATAAAGTAATTCCGCCTTGTTTGCTTTAATCCTTTTTTTTTCTTTCCTAGAAAACCACAACTTCGGCTTCTACAGCGTGGACTCCGAGCCCACTGTGCATGGATCGTGTCTTTCAGCTCAGGTTTCTGGTGAACCGCACGCCAATGCGACTCAAACGTGACGAGGAACAGAGACGAGCAAAAACAAAAACAGAACACCAAGAAAAGGAGAAAGGCTGCAGAGTGTGTGTGTGTGTGTGTGTGTGTGTGTAAGAGAGAGAGAGAGAGAGGAATTAAAGGGATCTGATAAAAAGAATGTGAATTAAAAATCGGTCAACAAGTGATCAGAGTTTCTTTTAATTAGATTCGGAGATGATTAATGCAGTGCGTATTTGCTAAAATCTGAGTTATTAATTAAATTGAAGTTAATTCGCGTTATTTATTCGTGTTGTCTGTGGAGGTCCGCTCTGCCAAAACACAGAGTGTTTCTAGTCTGAAGGAAACAATTGGAGACCTTTAAGAATTTTTATTTCATTAAAGTGCGTAGTGATAAATCTAGTGGTGTTTTGAGTTGTGCCCGATTATCAGTCGACTCTTCAGCTCACACCACATCAGATTCACTCCAATCGCCGGAACTAAAGCTCACAACTGATCAATACTGCCCTAAACAACTAATCACGAGTGTTCAGTATAATTAATCACTGATCACAGCTGTACTGGGCAACTAATCACTTACGCCATTTGATAATCACCCTGATCCCGAGCAGCTGACACTTTTATCTCATTATACACCTGAGCGACTGGGGGTCAACGGCCTCGCTTACGGTCCAACAGCGGCAACTTTGTGGTGCTGGGGTTTGAACCTGGGACCTTCTGATCAGTAGATCAATGTCTCAACCACTGAGCTACGCTAAACCTGATCACTCCTGATCTAAACCACTAATCACCGATTAATCCTGTTCTGAACAACTGATCAATAATCACTATTGTTCCCAGCAGCCAATCACTGACGACTATTCTACATGCTGACCAATCACTGATCAGGACTGTACCCATCACCCAATCACTGATCAGGACTGTACCCATCACCCAATCACTGATCATTGTCATATGTTTGCTCCACCTTGTCAGAGATAACCTCTGGAGGGCGCTCCACCCATGGTCCCTCGTGTGTGTGTGTGTGTGTGTGTGTGTTCATGTTAGGACTTATATTATTATAGTGAACCTTGTCACTGTACCTGAGTCACGTTGTTCCAGCTGGCCTCACCTGAACCCCGTGTAGTTTTGTCTCCGTAGAGCCTCCAGAAGCTTCAGTTATTTGCTTTGGTCACTGAATCTGTTGATTTTCATGTCCGTCACCCAGCAGTTTCCTGTCCTGTTTTTTTTTTTTTTTTTTGGATTACATATTATTATTCTCTTCCTGATCTCATTTCTGTTTATTTTCCACTTTATTTTTAAAAGTCTTAGCATCTGCGTTTACGCCGTGGCTGCAGGTCGAAGCCCTGACACACCCCTGAACTCCTGTGTTCTTCATCATCTACAGAGCTACAGTTGCTCTTCTGTTAAAGAACAAATATTAAGGCTTTTGTAAAAAATGTTTTCTATATTTTTTTAAAGAGCTGGATAAAAACCCTGACCTGAGAAAGAGAAAAGAGAAAAGAGACTGACCAAAGAAACAAACAAACATAAAAAGACAATGGAGATGGGGTGTATGGGAGAAAATGGCTACAAAGAGTTTACAGAAATTCAGCAGGAAAAAACCCTCTCAGGAGACAGACTCATTTCTGAAAATGACATTTGGAGCAAAAAGACGAGACGAGGGGCGAGGAAGATTTAATGAGAGCACAGCTCCTTCACCACCAGTGGGAATAACCTTTACACCTCCAACATCCCGTATCATACACACAGACTTCTCTCACATCCGCTGGATAAAATAAAAAAAGACGAATAGAGAGAGAGAGACAGAGAGAGATCAGTCCAGGAATTTACACTGCAACCTTTTCGTTCTGTCACACATGAAACATGGGCAGAGTGACATCAAACCCAGAGACCTCCAGCGTCCGGGAGCCACCTGACCTCTCCATCGACTGCCCCGGCTTTCATCTCAGGGACCCGGGAACCAGGAGAGGACGAGGACGTCCAGGATAACTTCAACTTAAAGTCTAAGCTAACGCTAGCCAAAGTCTCTCATTCGATGTTACATCATGTCTGTAAATCCTGCTTTGAATTATAATTTTAAATATATTTTTTGAGTATTTGTTTTTATAAATAACTTACTAATTACAGTGTCCAATGTTGCCAGATTGAGCAGTTTTCAACCCATCAGAGATACTTGGGCTGGAAAAATATGAAAAAGTAATTAAGACACAAGTAATTTTATATATAATCAATGCCTCGAGTCTGTGTGCATGGAGCTCTCCCCGTGCTCGGTGGGTTTCCTCCGGGTATTACTGTTTCCTCCCACAGCCCAAAGACATGCAGATTAGACTAACTGACATTCCCAAATTGATCGTATAGTGTGTGAATGCGCATGTGAGTGTTTACCAGAAGTCCCACCAAAAACACACAACCCCCACCATTGAACACGGTCCCTGGGTGGACCACAGAGATTCCGGGATGGATGGAAGCTGTAGCATGAGGTCTAGTGAGGTCTGACATTATGTGAGCTTTTCGTTTTTTCATTTTTTACCTCTTCCCGTCATGTCCTGACATGCTAGCTTCTCAGCAGTAAGTATAGCGACTACCCACCACCTGGCTAATGTTATTTACATCCTCGGCCGTGTGTCATGTGATTTATCTCTACACGGTTTGTGAAGTGTTTCATAACCAGAAGGCCTTGAGGATGCGAGAGTGCTAGCGCAGTGGAATTATCTGTACTGATGCAAACATTATGAAATGTTATGCAGTTGTTAGCATTAGCAATAAACGGTCATTAATGATGGGTGGAGCTTCTGAAGGAGCTCTAAAGGATGTTTGTTTGGTAGTTGAGGTTAAATATGAATCCTTCTCCAGTTTCACAGAGTCTCCCTTTAATGAATAAGTCTTGTATTAAGTGTTGTTACAACTAAAATGCTTGAAACAATGTATTTGTATTTATTTTTTCGGTTTATTATGAGAGTGTTCAAGTCAAAGCGGAACTTTTGATTGTACCGAATAACAGAACACAGTTCTTAGTGTAAACACTCCCTTTATTTCTCTATATAATCCCCAGATACACTAATGCACCTGTCATGTCCTGTATGTGTTCACTGCGTGGGGTATGACACAATGCCAAAGCAGTCCTTGTTTAGTCCTCCATATGTACGTATCTGAGTGTTATGGTGAGGTCTTAATGTCATATAAACTATTTTATATGTGATATAACATTTTAGGCTTTTGTTTTTGTTTTTTACAAATTGTAAGTGAAATATTGTAAATATGAACTAAATGGAGCTAAATGGCAGCAGATGTACACTTTAATGTACTATTTACACTATAATGTTTTATAACAGATTTTTCCCCTTATATAATATTAAAGTCTAACTTATTCATTTTGCTCCATTTCAATGCTGTAGTTTGTCAGTTAGACTGTAAATCATTACATACTGTATTTATCTATAAGGCCAATTTTGGATTATCAGTGATACTTTTATTTTTACAGATAGTGTACGGTACAAACACCAGAACATAATTTTATGATTTGGAAGATTTTAAGAAGAAAATCGGTATGTAATTGCCGTGTACTGCTTTTATTAAGTGGGTAAAAATAAGGCATAGAATTAGATTTTCTTTTTTTTTTTTTCATTTTAGACTCAAAACCTACAAATCTAATAAAAATCCGTCATCATCTTGGGTAAATTCATCCTGACAGCTACTGCGCCAGACGACTGTATTACCCTGAAGCTGATGGAACGGCGTTTATTATCATAGAGGAGTGGAGAGTGTGAGCCGGGAAGAAGCTCTAAGTCCATATTGATCCAGATCAGAGGAGCTCATCTGTATCTGTAGGTTAGAGCCCGGGGGTCATTATATTAGCCGTAGGAGGAGCTGATGGATGACACGCTCGCTCAGACCCCGCAGGACATAAAGCACAGGAAATGAGTCAGAACGCGGACGCTCCGCATCGGGGGGGATCGGCAAATCTCTGGGCTTTTACAGCTTATAAAAGGCAGCGTGCCGTGAAGACGAAAGCCTGTGTACATACTCGGTCATGACAGCCTGTGAGCACTGTGTTTAAAAAATACAAATAAAAAAAGATTAACACGAGACATCGTAGGAAACCCAACGTTGTGTGAATAATAAAGCTGGAAATGATACACACCGCGGTACAAGTTTATTACACGGACTAGCGGATTCCACCGGGACTCTACCACTCATAGAGCAGCATCAAGGAAGTCTGATTGGTCAGAAGCTGTTGATTAGTTTTCTGTAACAGCGGCTCTGACACAATAGTGCAGTTTTAATCTTAACGTAGTTGAATTGCACATTAACATTTCTATAGTAGCAGCTCCTACACGCGGATATAATAATTTGGATTAAAAATGTGTCATTAATATGATACTGAGTTTTTATCAGTAACGCTGCCACATTATGTTTTTTATTTTCGCCGTCTTCAGAAGTTCTTTCGCGGTTTCTCGCTTACTTAACAAACTGCATTTTTCGTCGTGTTAATTTTAAATGAGAGAATAAAAAGAGGCTAGTGAGATAATGACTGTTTATAGCAGCTATAATCTAAGCGAGAACTCGTTTCACAGAACATTAAATGTAACTATAAATGGATAAAAAGTACACCGTGTACCTACGCTTAAAACACACCGCGTGGTGCTCGGTTCCTCTCTCGGCATTCGGGTGGGTAACAGCTCTAAGGATCGGGGAATGCTCTGCACCTGAAAGCTACGATCCTGCTCGGTGAAGCCCTTTATTAGCAATGTAGCCGCTAGTTACAGTCGCAGCAGTCAGGTTAGCGCTCAGAGCCTCAACAGCGCTATCTCTTCCCTACATTCTTTAATTCTTCTCAGTGGATATGTAAAATGAAGTATTGATGATCATGAGCGTAGTGTCCTTCCTGTGTAGCCCGAGCGACGGTAATGACAGAAGGAGTTTCAGAGGAGCCACACGGCCGGCGCTAGTTTCATCAGCTCCTGCTATAAATTATGTATATCCTATACATTTTTAAACACTGGCATCTGTGGGATGTTTATTCGCAGCAAACACAGCGATTATTCCTATTTTGGAAATATAGAGTAATTAGAGTCGGGTATCAAATTGAACACTTGACCTGCTTTGATTTTAAAGAGCGAGGACAGTTTGTGAAATAAAAAAGGGGTAAAAATGACGTCGTTAATACTCGAACATGAATCCCTACAGCATGATGTTTTATGCGGTGCAATGTCGAGTGACGGATATATTACACAAACACACACTGCGCCTCCACATCTTATGAAGCTGCACTCACCCACGCGCGTCAATCAAATGAAACGTTGAGGCACTTCCAGGTCCTGATGGACAGCCCAAATTGGGCGGGATCGCCAGGAGGTGACAGCGAGTGACTCATCATGCTTTCTAGCAAAATAGGGAAATAGCAGAGCTGTCACGCTCTCCCGTTTCAGCCTTCATTAAACAAATCATCTACTGCTCTCTGTGATTCTTTCATTCCTGCTCTCCCGCGCTCGTTTCGGTGTCAGGCACCAATCAGATGCTCCACCTCCAAGAACCTTTGTTTATGGAGTAGGGGAAACAGGCACCTCTACAGGCAGGCACAATGATACGAATAAAAACACTGTGGAGATAAAACACACGCAGGTCTGACCTGCTCTATCTTACTACCTTATTTCTGGAGCTTTCAGCATTTTAACATCCATATTTCTCTAAAACCCCTCTTTCCCCAATGCCATGTTTACTGATCTTTATTTTCTGAACGGTGACCTGAATTGTTAAAAGCTTAATCTCACAAGAGATTCTATAATCCCAAATCCAGCGAATCTCCTCAAGGCCCTTTGTTTACATACCCCTGTGCTCCATAACTCCTCTAACTCCCCTCCATACAGAGCTCTTCTTTTTTATTCCCAATGTCTTATAGTACAAGTTTCAAAGGTCCTCATATTCCACATCATCGGCAACAATCATCTTCAGCATCCATCCATCCATCTACCAAAAGTCCTGGGTTCCAGAGGTGTCTACACCCTGAGCTGTTTGTTCCAGTGAAGCACATCCTTTATTAACTATCCCACTAATCCCACTACCCTACATCCTTCAATTCCTAGAAATTCCCATCTCTTAACATTTCCATCACCACCAGATAAACTCTATGTTTCTCAGACCCTTTGTTCCCACAGGTACTATACTATATTCACTGTCTTAGAGTATATTTTAAAGGTTCTAAGGTTCCAAATGTCCACGTCCCCAAGTCATAATTTTCTCAGAATCTTGTGGCGTTCAAATCATAATAAATAAAAACTCCCTTTATGTGTCTATATAATCCCCTGATACACTAATGCACTTATCCCAGTGTTTCACTAGAGCTTGGACACCATCAAGGTGGAAAGTTCTCTCAGTTATGACCCAAATATTTGGAAATGTCTTGGAGCGAGGTCAGGACTGTACGGAGGACGTAGCGATAACTCCCAGCTGAGTTCCTGTAACGTGCAAGTGGTGTTGGTGAATGAGTGTGTGTACAGTTCATACACACAAATGTGTCTCTTGTGCAAGTTGGCAAGTTATTAAGTGTTCAGGCGTTCCACTCACTGCATGTTCACAGGAACGACTGCAGTGAGCTCCAAACCACCACGGCCGGGAACATTCACTGACGTACGTCCTTCTTTAAAACGTTTGCCCTGTTCAAATGCTCTCTTCCCGACAACTTCCCCACAGCTGATGTCCCTATATTCCTGTTTCCTCAATGCATTTCATTTCTAAGGTTTTTAGAATTGTGCATTGAATCAATACTAGAGATTTTAATACCTTTAACATTTCTATTGTCCTGGGTTCTCACAGTGCTATATTCTTAAATCTATTTGTTCCCAGATTTACATTATCCCCAAGTAATATAATTCCAGTGCTGTATATTATAAAAGTTCTTAGGGACCTAAAGTCTTAAAATTCCATATTCTCAGAAATGCCTCACTGTTCCTGAACATAAAAAAAAAACAGATGTTCATAATTATCCTGATTTTGCATGTAGAGTAGACAGACTAAATCAGAACACAATCATCACCTCAGCACGCCTTATACAGATTCTTCTCAAAGGATTTTACACCGAGGAACATTGATACACTCCCAGAAGAAAAACTATCACATCTGACTGCCAGCTGTTCACCAAGACCCAAGCTAGCTACAGTAGCTAGTCACAGGGTGATAAGATCTCTGCATCTTTTCCTCCTGTTGTTGTGTAAGTGGTCAGGTTGTACCATGCAAATGATATGCGCGTGCAAGTTGACAGGGCAGTACGCTGCACACGATACAGGAATGTAAATTGCCTTTCTGTGGTTATCTCTGAGAAGGTACAGGATGAGAAACTGCAGAATAAACACAGGTCGAGTTCTGCAGAGAACTTTATCATTATTAATTATGCATGAAGGTAGCCTCATGAGCCCTGGCTGGCGATTGTAACTTTGATATAGCGTTTTAAATCGAGGAGGAAACAAACCATGTAGCAGGGCTGTGCTTGTCCCTGTTTGGTATCTCCTGGTTGCAAAAAATGCATGAAGCTTTTTTTTTTTTTTAGATGTGGCTTTAAAGCTCTTAAGAGGAATATAAATATTTTAGATGTTTATAAGAATGTAAAGAAATCAACCGGTAAGATGAAAATGTGGTGAAACGATTTGGGGAAGAAATTTCCATTTCAGTTGTAAATAAAAATAATCAAACAGCACTGCACCCCAAACTGGGTTTACTGTATGTAGTTGCCTGGTCCATCTGTTGCTACTCATAAGCCTTTCATACATACAGGGGTCTGAGGAGAAAAACACAGACGGAGATTTTGATGAATTGGCATACACCTGGAGATTCCTGGAACTCCTGGGCCCTCCTATGGCTCTTTTTAAACCCCCAAAAGCCTCTATGCGTTCTCGCCAATCTCGGGGAAAAAAGCTGAGGAATTATCGGACATGTCAATTACTTCTGTAGGCTATTTACGGAAAAAAAAAAAAATCAATACATTTCTCTTTTAGCACTCTCCAGCCACTAGTAGACTCACTCCTGGGCACTCAGAAAAGTCATGGGGCTCTCCTGGTTCTTGCCAATCTTTTAGAACAGAAAAGTTCCAAAATGAAGAAATTCCCGGCATTTGCTTTTAAATACCCACTGCAGCACTAGGGTCATACTCTCGCGATGCTCTCGCCAATCCAACATGAGATCGGTGGATATTTCTTATTCTCTATCCACACTCACCAACACTCACAGAGAACTCCTTGTCCTAAATAAAAAAATCCAAAGTTCTACCATTAAATCAGTACTCCCACCTCTTCTCTGTCATGGAATTACCATTTTCTAACCATGAACATGACAGAGGCTTTAGAAATATGGTTTCCTTAAGAAAATAATCTAACCAAAAGTCTATTTATATTGGGAAACATGCTAGTCAACATACAAGGTAGTAAAACATATAAGGTGGAACAATCCAGATGTTGCACCAAGAAAGTAAAGTGTACAAAATACCAAAGAAAATGCTTCAAATTTATTAAACTGTATGTAAACCTGGATATAAAACAGCCGCTGTGTACTGATAAGAACAGGACTTCTGGATTTAGTCTTTCAGGCTCTGGCTAAAACTTTTTAAAGTAAATCAAGCCTGTGGTAAAGGTTTAAAGTCAATATCTCTCAGATCAGAACAATCAGAGGACTGGAAAACACCTTAGGAAACAGACTCACATGTAGTGTAGATGTGGGTTCTGGGCGAAGGCTCTAGTCTGGATCGTCCTCAGATTGCAGTTTGTGATAGTCCTGAAAAAGAAAAAAAATACAAATATTTTGGTTTTCTATCTCAATCAACCGCTGTGACATTTTCCCAAACACTTGTTGGAGTGTGTGCACTCGAAGAGGGCTTATTGTAAATGGCTGCGAAGGCTAAGTCACGATGGTATCTATGGAAACCGGCATTCAGACAGAGAGGGCCTGTGGATCGTGCCAGTGTCAAACAGCGAGTGTGCTGATTACCTGCTGATTTAAAGTCGCATTTGAGGTAAATCACAGGACTGGGTTGAAGCACACAAGTTGTGAGAGGAGAAGTAAGGTGCTGTTTGGTTGTTTTAACCCGAGCTGACATCGGTGCCATCTAAGATGACAATTATTTAGACGTCTAAAGGAGATGATGATAAAAAAAAGACAAAAACACCATGCATCTTCTCTTCCTCCTGAGGTATCATTACAGCCAGGATGCTCATCGAAAGGCAACATCTCCTCCCTCTCGTCGTTACTCTTGCCGACATCTCAAATCAATTATGTATATTGAATCCGTTTTTATCACCGGCATCTGTGCTATGTTTATTCGCTCTGAGCACTCGCTCCTGTTTTCATTATGGGCATGAGAACGAGTAATCAGATCAACGGATTCTGATTTGGTTCGAGCCCACACAAAGGCAGAGTCGTTGGTGGGTCTGCCGATCGTGATCGGAATCCTGAAAGCCGAAACGCTTTAATAGGGCGTCGAAAATTTCGATCGATGTGAATCACTGCAATACTATGAATATTAAAGAAGGATGGATTGTGGATATTGTGTCCCAGTATCGATTACGCCACTATCACTTAGTTTTAATTATTTAGAACAATATGATACTGGCCACGGCGGCTTAGCAATAAACACTGTTGCCTCGCACCTCCAGGGCTAGGGGCTTGAATCTTGCCTTTGCTCTGTGTGTGTGTGCATGCTTGTTGTTGCTTTTTTTTTGGTAAATTATTTGAATGTGGTGTAGAATAATTGAAAAATAAAACAAATAAACGCTTTTTATGCCTGCAAAATCTGTTTCGCTTTAAAGTAAGCATATCTTTAGGCTTCATTTGTTTGTTTCTCTGCATGAACTCTGGGAGAACCCTAAAAAAGAGTGTTTCCCCAAATCAGCATGACTTGTTTAGGAAGCTGGGAAAACATTAATTATCCAATAAACCTGTAATGCCTCCTGAAGAACCCTGATTTCCAAGGGTCCAGTGGTTAGAGCATTTGAGTTTCTGATTGGAAAATCATGAGATTGAATCCAAGCACCAGCAGAAAATGAAAATTTCTGATTTCCTGAACCAGTGCCAGCTTCATCACCAGCAACTAGCAGCTTCCTAGTCGTGTATTGATTTTTAAACATAATTAAACATAAAATGTAATGTCAGATCAATAGAAATGGGTAAAACAGCAAGAAGCAATGAGATGCTGTGGTTTTCAGCCTGGGTTTTAGGCACTAGTGGGGTATTGACAAACACTAGCCGCTAATGAGAAACATGCTAATCAGTGCTGCAGTAATTGCTTAAAGCTTTGGGAAATTGGCTAGGAGAGAATTGTGCATGTGCTAGCGTGTGGATGCGAGATGGTGTGAGGACGAGCTTCCCGAGAGGCATCTCCAGACAGCTTTTGGAAGAAGAAGGCTGACAGCATCTCTACATCAGGCCAAGTACGGATAGGGAAGAGAGAAGGAAAGGAAGAAGCTCTCGTCCAGACGTGGGGCGATGGGGGACGTAATTAAATTTCCTGGCTGCTTCAGCGCTGTTTATTTGATCAGTGCAAATCAGGCCTTGGGGAGATTCCTTTTGTTTGTGGGCCAACTAAAGAGGAAAATCCACGCTGCTCAAGTCGACCCCTGGGAGATGGGAAGGCCCAGCTCACCGGCTCACGCTAGTCACTAAGTGCTAATCCATAGATCCACCACATCATGTGCTATCTCTATTACTGTGCTTAAAGCCATGCCTGTAGACGTTGGCAATATGCTGCTAAGAAGCGCTTCTTCTACTCACAGTCTCTGGATGCCGGTGTACAGAGCCATGTCAACCTCCTGTACGGTTTGCAGGCCCATCCAGTTCTCGATGTGTCTGTAAAAGAAAAAAGGCTATGGTTAGCAAGATCAGGCTAGCGACCTAGCATGCACAAATTAGCAGACAGAAATACGGGAAAGAAAATAGGAACTTTGAGTGATATTTTGTAGCTTGTGATTGCACTTTTAACATTATTAATCATGTGATACTAGGAAATTGCATGACATTTTTCTTTAAATAGCTAATTTAATGGCAAGAAAGTGACATGGCCTCCTGGCTTAAACAAGGGTCAGCGCTTTAGTTAAAATTGGTCATGTGTTAGCTTCACAAATATTTTAACTTTTTACTGTATATGTTTCTTATCTCTATCTCTTTTATGAAAACACTCTCAAATTAAAGGAATAAAAAGTTAGCATCTTTAATTTCTTAAATGATAAAAAAACTTCCAGACAGAGGAGAGCTGGTTTGCAGGTTCGTAATGATATTATATTTTATTTTTGTCTAGTTAACTTTAAACAGAAACAAACACAGCAATATGCCATAATAATATATAATACCAATAAACGTTGTATATGCAAATTGCTGCTCTTATAAATGAGTACGAGGGAAGCCGGTAGATCTTTATCAACTTTAAACATAATCGCATAATGATATGCAAAGTTATGCAGTTAATGGGCGGGGTAAACGATGCTAGCTTTTAATTCTCACTCACTATGACTTTGTCGAGAGAAACGAGGTCGCTACTGACTTCATCAACCAGACAGCGCTAATCCTCTCACAGAAATCCTCTCCTTCTTCCTGCTTCTGCTTGTCATGTTTAAATGGGACATAAAACCAAAGTGTTGATTAACGCACTCGTCGTCCCTGATAAAAACGAGGCGGGGCATGCTCTTTATGCAAGGCGCGAGCAGCGAAGGCTAATCGTGAATCTCGAGCTCTCGCAGAAGCAGATGTGAGGAGATCCAGCTGCTATCAGCTTTTAAAAAAGTGTGAATTTTTTAACACACACACACACACACTCTGATTAATGACTGTTTTCCTCCTGGAGTGATGACTTTTGAGACGTTGTGAATACTACTGGGGGGGGCGAGCGCTGTGTTTTGCCGATAAAGACGTGGCTCTGGAAGAAAACTACGGCAATCGGCGTGAACGAAAGAAAAGCTCTGTCTCTCACCGCCGTATCACGGCTTTACAGAGGAATTCGAAACGTAGTTTACAATAAATGTGGAAATTTTAATTAAATTCAAAGGAGCTTTTTCCTAATGCATGGGAAATGCTCAAAGTAATAAAATGGCCGATATGTAAATGTTTTACAGAGTTGACTTGTTTTCTGAAGTTACAGTTCAATGCTCATGTGAAGCGTTTTATAGACATTTACATGTTATATTACACATTAGTGCAATTTTAACTGATGTTCTTTTAAAAAATACATTTTAGCAAAGCGACATATTTTAGCAAAGAGTATTTAGCTTATATCTAGAAATTTGACTAAAATTAAGTAAAACTATCCGCCATAGAACAATTACCTTTTGTAAAATTTGCAGGGAAATAAGCTTAATAAACTTTTTTTATCCTACTGTAACAAAATTTAGCGAATGTTTTGCTTTCAGGATTCAAGACATTTTCGCATATTTTATTATCATTAATAATAATAATAATAATAATAATAATAATTTTATTTATTTATTTATATAGCACCTTTCCAGAGCTCAAGGGCACTTTACAATGAATTAAAACAAAAGAAACAATTAAGTCAACAAACAGACAAAAAAAAAAAGGACAGACATGCAGAGGACAGGTGGATTAATTAATAATAATAATGAGGCGGCACGGTGGTGTAGTGGCACGGTGGTGTCGCTGTGCACCTCCAGGGTCCAAGAGACATGTAGGTTAGGTTAATTGATGTTCCCAAATTGCCTACAGTGTATAAATGAGTGTGTGTATGTGTGTGTGCCCTGCGATGGATTGGCACCCTGTCCAGGGTGTACCCCGCCTCCCGCGACTCTGTATACAGGTTGAAGCGGTATAGACGATGAGTAAGTGAGTGAGTGAGATAATAATAATGCATTTTATTTATATAGGCGCCTTTCTGGTCACACAAAGTTGTCTTCCAGATCAAACCAAAGCCAAATTAAACAATAAAACAAGATAAGATTTTTGCAGTGTTCCAGTACGAGAAATGCAAAATGGTGATCATTTTACGTGCATTCTTTTATTTATTTTTTCACCTGATTTAGTCGTAGTCATAGGAACTAATTTAGTTAAATCCCACCCGTCTCTCTGTTACAACGCTCTCCCTTCAAGGTGACCAACCAGGGAGGGTGTAGACTACCACATGCCTCTTCAGTAGGCTTCACTATTTCAGTGGTGGCTCAGTGAGTTAAGGCTTTGGGTCAAGGATCAGACGGTTGGTGATTTGAGCCAGAGCTCCACTAGACTGCCACTGTGGGGCCCTTAAGCACGGCCCTTACCCCTGTCTGCTCCAGGGGGCGCCGTATCACAGCTGATCCTGCACCTTCACCCCGGCTTTCTATGTAGGATACAGTTTGTGGAGAAACAACTCTAAATGTAATGTCATTAACTAGTGTCTCTCATGTGGGAATGCGAGCGTGCAATGCTCTCTATTTTGTAACATGAATTCTGTTTGTTTGTTTGTTTGTTTGTTTGTGTCATCGCAAATTCTGTAATTGTGTATAGCAAAAGAAATACAATCCTCACTCCTGTACATATGTTTTTTTATTATTTTATTACTATGTTTAATAGTTTCTTGCATGTAGTGCTTCTGGAGTTTCTTTTTTTTATTCAGTTTTGAACATTATTGTCCATATGAATGTATTGAAAATGCACCTTTATTTAGTTGGTTTTTTTTTTACACCAAGCAACTTAAATATTCCCCTTCTAACCTTGTGGCGTAATTTGACGCTCGTTTATCATCAATCCTTGCTATTTGTGCACAAAATTATTATCTATCAGTATCACCTCTAACACCGCCGCGTTAGTCCTGATATCCATCTAATCAGGGTTTAAACGCGCACAAATCGTTTATGTGAGTAAAACAAACAGGCTGAGCGTTCACCCAGACGAGCGCATCCAACAAAACCTGAAAGCTCAGAGAATGAAACCCGACACTTCGTGTGAAACGTCAATGTCGTCTCAGAACTATGAAGCAGAACGCTGACTGGCAGGATAATTATATTGGTATTCCAGCAGCATTTATTTATTACAAGTGCTTTCCTTCACCTGGTACACTAAACGTTGTGTCTTGGAGCGAAAAACCCCACAGATCCATTTTTAAACTTTGACTTCAATAATGCACTTTCAGTGCTGCTCATGGAAAGCATGTGAAAAAAAAAAAAAGGCTGAAAAAAAAAGGAAACACTCTAGGTTTTATTTTCAAGCCTTATCAGGATTTGGCAGAAAATGTACAGTACAACTAATAACTAATTATTTGGATAATTTGTTAGCATTAATAACTTATTAAGAGACTTTATTTAATCAAACAAGGTGTTAGTCAGGGCCTCGCTTAATGTTTGCAGACACTTGTGAACCGCGTGTTTACCATGTTTTAGTATCTAGCCCTGCATTTTTTTTGTTTATTAATAAGTCAATAATATTAGCAAGACAGCAGACAACACGCTGCTACATCTGCTATGAAGTTCTTTAAGGATAAATCTGACATCTTAGCAAACCACCGCGCTCCGTACGTTTGACATGATTAACACATTGACATTCCAGCCTCCCGTGTCCTGGATAGCGAACCTAGCATCTGCATCCGCACAAGCTCTGGCAGTAAAAAAATAAAGATTATTATGTTTTATTTTATTTTTTTCATTTTTCTGTGCCGGAGCCAGCTCGGGATGTTCGGCAACATGGGCAGATGGTTCTGTATGAAGTTTTATAATTTGGCCTGGTGGGACCCGAGTCTTCAGCTGCCGTCTAGCTAACGAAAGCTAAGCTCGCTAAGCCTTTTCGCATCAGAGCACTCTCTGGCTGAGTGTGAGTTCAGAGCGCCGTCGGGATGCTAATTCAGATATTCAGACGGCTGAGATCTGAAGACTTTCTGACAGAAATAAAAAGGAGCAGCAGGCTGGCAGACAGCAGGAAACGATATGTGTGTGGTGTGTGTGTGTGTGTGTACGCGTGCATGTTTAAGGTCTGATCTTCCCTGAACTATACAAGCGTCAGAACTCTCTTAATTTAGCAAAGAAATTGAAAATAAGACTTTAATCGACGGTCAAACGAACAGAATCGCTGTTAATTTTTATGTTAAATCCGTTACCCTTTAAAAATATAAATGTATGCAATCCGGTGGGATCTGATTAGAATGATGTCACACACGTCAAGCAGCTAGCTTTCAATCATATTTAGCCATATTAGCTGTTCTGTGTGAGGTACTGATGGAAGCTAGCCTCCTCAAGCACAAGCAATTTGCATTCTGGACATAACCTGAGCCAAGAAAGCGATTAAGTCCAGATTGGCTGCTAGGATGGGAGGTGTCACGTGCCAGCGAGGACAGAAATGAGTTTGGACAGATGAGGGCAAGCAGCGGAGTTTAAAGAGACACGAAACATTGGAGGGAAGACCTGCAAACAGGGGGAACTTTTTTCAGAATCATAACCGATCATCAGCTCAAAAAAGTAAATTCTTAAAAATACAGATTTTATGTATTTATTTATTTATACATTTCAATTTAAAAAAGCCAAATTGAGATTCACAAAATCAGGAAGTTAATAAAATTGACCCTCTATAGTAGTCCCTGTTTGATTAAATCCGCTCACAGATAGTGGTGTCCTTTCGAAGCACCAGGGCTGGAACATTACCTCTGTTCCCTTTAGGCCCAGACGCCAAAGTAGTAGCCTTTTCCCATCCTGTTCTCCCAAGCGCTTCTTCTAGATTTATGACTTACCCAACTACCCACAATGCAATTACAAGCCGGCTAATGAGGGAGCGTGTAATGACGGATCAGGCTGCCGGGGTCCCCGGAGTGCATGTTGGACACTGATGTAAAATCCTGCCCTTGTCGTTTTTGCCGTTGTGCCACACACCCATGACACACATTCTCCTCGTGTCTGCATGCGGTGAGCGTTAGGCAGCAGCTGGAGGAAACGGTCTCGTGAAGCACCGGTCAAAGGGTGGACGTCTTGTCAAGCATTTCTGAGGACGCTGAATCTGTCAGATCATTCCCTGTTTGGTCGTGTCGAGCACTTTACGTCTGACGTTCAGTTGTGATGCTACGGTCTTTGGGTCACTTGTCCTTTTGGGATCTATTCTCTTGTCGCAGCTCAATCACAGTAAATCATAAGGATAGAGTTTCCTGTAGGGACATATTTATTTATTCATTTTAGTTATTTGGAAGGAGTCTCCAGTCCCAACACTTTATAACAGTGAGTTTTTTAATGCCCTGGAGGGAGCTGAATTAACTATTCTGCCTCACTGTGTTTGCTTTGTGTTTCTGTTCTTACTTCCTGCTTTATATTCTGTTTACTCTGTCCATGTGTCTCGTGTTTATTCCTGATTAGTTCAGCATTTACACTCCTTGGTTTAATCTCTTCCCTTGTCTGGTTTTGTTGCCCCTAGTGAGTTGGTGGTACAGCAGTTTGTGCTTAAGAGCCAATTGGGTCTAAGATCTTTTTTGTTTACTAGTCCACTAATTGTCTATACCGCTTTATCCTGAAAAATCCTGTATTCACGGTCGCGGGGGGCCTGGAGCCAATCCCAGGAGACAAGGCGGGGTACACCCTGCACAGGATGCCAAACCATTGCAGGACACACACGTATCATGGCTGACCCTGCACTCTGACCTCAGTTACGCTGGGATATGCGAAGAAAATACTGTGCTGTAATGTGCATGTGACAAATACAGTAAAGGCTTAACTTAGCAGCTGCTGTAATATAATCTAAAACACAAACTAATGAGTTTCATGGACATTAAATATACAGTAACTATACAATTAACATTGAACTGCTTGTGTGTGATTTTGTGTGTGTGTGTGGGGGGGGGGGGTGGATTGAGTGATTGGGGGGGTCAAAATGCTACAGTAATTGAAAACATATGGCTGTGTCAGGGTTAAACATATTAGGCAACAGATTATGTTTTCAAGGGGTCACCAACGGCGCCCCCTGGAGGCAGGAGCACATCCTGCATGGGACACCAGTCCACCAATTCTACGGGTCAAATCTGGAACAAAAATCGGGCCACTACGTCCTGAACCCTGAACCAGCAGCTGTACACAAGCTTCATTAACATCTCAATGTGGAACTGAGAATTACAGAAAGACCTCCATCTGCTGTTGGCTCAGGTTTTGCAAATATTTATCACCGGCTTGAGTCATTTCAACAAGGTCCCTCCCCTGATAACAAACAATGGACACTTAACCAGGAAATAAGTCCAGATTTACTGACAGTGTGAGTTTTAACGAGATGGTGGGATTACACCTTGAGTCAGTAATGCTGCCCTGGGAGAACGTTTCCGCTGCTGAGAACCTGACCTTTTATTTTACATAGAGCACTGAAAGCTTAGTGTTCTTCTTTCGGGCTGATATGAAGAGGAAAGAAAAACACGTCACAACCGCAGCTACAGCGCTGACATTTTACAGTCTCCGGGAATAAAGTGTAACATTGTCTGGCTTTGCATTATTCGCAGATTTTAATAACTTTTTACTACATACTTGTAGAAAAAACAAGTGGTTTGCTCAAGGGTTGTCTGAGTTTAAGCGCTGCAGGGTTCCTCGGTTTTAGGGCTCTCAGAGGAGCTTTTGTAGTTTCTTGGTAAAATGGCAAGCTGAAAGTTTTTTAAGAGTGAGAGGTGAGGAAACGAGCCTTTATATTAAATGTAACTCTAAATGGATTAAAGTATAATGTTATTAAACTGTAATAGCCTGTAAGTTGCTTGACTAACTTACTAACTAAATAAATAAATCGATAAATAGACCATTTTGCACCTGGCGACTTGACATCTGTCCACCATGGTCACGCCCACTTCTGGACAGAGAAATGGACGTTAAATGGGTTGCAGCACCAAACCCACATTCACACCCAGTCACAGAAGCACTTTCAGTAAGAACACACATCTGATAACGTTATGGCGTCTTAAACAACACGCCGTCTCTGCGCCACCAAATCCAGTCAACTTCAGTAAACACATCATAATAACAAATCAAACGTCCGCACATTAATATCCTTATTACCTTCTTCATCTTTTTTCACATGCTTGTTTCTCTTTTGAATAAGTTATAACGTCCACTACAGCACAGCATATGAAAATGATCAGCAGAACAGAAGCTATCAGTCGCTAGGTTACTCGTTTATCTTAAAGCATCAGGTGATCCAGTGGCTCATCAGGTGATCCTTGTGTGATCCTTGTGTGATGTTTTTGACTCAATGTAATTATCAATGAAAGTATTTATTCTTTTAGTTAACTGCACTCCTGCTGTTGCGACTGTCGTCATTTTATTCACGCGTCTGCAAGAGGGTTGAGTTCAGTAAAGTGTTCCTAAAATGTTTATTGGCAAGTAAATAGATTTAATCTTTTTTTCCTTGGAAATTTTCTAAGAAATGCCAATGCAATGTGTTTCCATAAGCACATAATAGCGTTTGCATAATAGCGTTGAGCGCTCTGGCATTTTAATGAGTGTTTATTCCCAGGTGTTAATCTGCATTAATGTTCAAAATACTCAACAGCCACCCACCATCATGTCTGTCTGCAGTATTAACATCTGGCTATCACCTAATCATGCAGCTTGTTCAAATGACAACAGCTCAGTGTTGCTCCCATTGGTGCCAACCGCAAACCTCAAAACATGTTTCAGGTCACACGGGTTTGTGCCAGGACACGTCTGGCATAATTACAGTAACGTCTTGTTTCTCCAACATATCGTTATTACAGTTAATTAAAAATATGCAGGTCGTCAAGGTCCAGCCAGTGGTGTGATAAAGTGGTTAGCATGTTGCCCCACGCTGGTCTCGCGCTTTGGCGCCCTCCCAGCTGTATCCGGTGCTGCAGGATCAATAGCTGGAGCTACTGGAACGGATCAAATCAGACGAGTGAATGATGGACGGGACAGGTTTCAAAGTGCACACTGAGCCTTTTCCCCTAGTGATTAATTGACCAAGGGACTAATTGATGGAGTCATCGATTCGGGAGCGCAGCGGGGTAAATGGCCACTAATGAGTCTGACAGCTTTCAGGAATCAGAGCTCCGGCTCACTGCTGCAAGTCTTTACCGGCCAGATCATATGTAAAGTTACAAAGTAGCACCAATTTTTACATCAACAAACACCCAAATCATCCCCAGTAAAAACACACTTGGAGTGATTGATCCATCCCTGTAGGACCCGAGAACCGTCCCTGTAGGACCAGGATGGATGCCAGGTCCATTGTGGACATGGCTTAAGTCTAGACCACGTCATAGTTTTTTAGCTTGTTCCATAAGGTTCTAGGAAAAAAAAAAAAAAAAAAAAAAAAGCTTTAAAATGTCTGTTAACCCTTTAGGCTCTTGCATAGAAATATTTTCCTTGGGGAAATAATAATCATAATCACAGTTATTACAAATATTAATATATTTACAAATGCAACAAACTAATAAACAAACAAATAAATAAATTTGAAACATAAAATGCTACATTTTTGTGTAGTTGATGCAACGGTATAACTTTACTTTTCATGCTGTACGAAAAAGTAAGTGAAAATAAAATAAAAATTATTTGTTTTGCTGTGATTTAGGGCTCCGGGTTGTTCAGTATAGAGTGACGTATCCTTTTTTCTTTAGCACAACCTAGGCAATAAGATAAACTGAATTTAGTTTCATTTTAACCAAATGTACAAGCATGACTGAGCCAAAAATTTAAAACTATGTCACACGGGCAAAGGAACAGCACTGATACACATTTTTATGGCTGTTTTTGGTTGTTTCTATTTTAAGAGTTCTACATTTTTGTAATGTAATTCCCATTGTCCGTTAGTGGTAAAATTTACCCGTTATAAAAGTGATAACTTTCGTTCTACCTGACATACCCGAAAACACAAAAACAAACTTTGATGTCTAAACTTCCCCATTAACACACCCGGGCAAGGCTTCAATATAAGCTCAGTATTGGCTCACATGACCACACAGATACGCTTCTGGAAGAAAAAATCCCATGAACACACTCCTAAACCTTGTGGAAAGCCTTCCCAAAAGAGTTGAAGCTGTTACAGCTGCAAAGGGGGCGGGGCCAGCATTATATTAACCCCTATGGATTAAGAACTGGATGTTGCTCAAGTTCATATGCACGTGAAGCCAGGCGAGCCAATACTTTGGCAATAGTTTTGGCAATATAGTATTTATATATACAGTATATTGACCTACTGTACGCTGTTCTGCTTGCTTGAGTTTTAAGGATTTTAAAAACGCAGCAATATCTGGTGTTTTTTTCTTCCTTCAGAGCTTACCTCAACCAAGTGGTTCAAATGGCTCAAAGAGACTAAATTGAACCCATTTATCAACATGATCTTAAACCCAAAATGTGCTCTACCGAATGGTTAAGCAGAACATTAAAATGTTAAGGAAAGAACTTTACTCTGAGTCCACTTTCTCAATTCAGTGATGCTTAAAGTTCTCCTGATCTCTGGGAACACAATGGAATGAGATGCCAAGCCAACACTCCCTGACAAGGTCACACCTACTGAGAAATTTGGACTCACTGATCCACCTACTGGAATGCTTTCGGGAGGTTCGAAGGAACAAGTGGACTGGAGGAAACACAAAACTGGGAGGACAAGATAATCTCAGCACTGACAAGGATCAAATAAGGATCCTTAATACACCTGTTCTACTGTTCTAAAGCATAGGATTAGATTTAAATGTCCATTTCAGGGGGAATTTAAATGTAACATTTAATAAATGTAATAGTTTTAATAATGAGATAATAAGTATGCAAATTGACACTAGCCTCAATTAAAGATTTTACTAGGAACTTCTTCTACAGAAAAACTTTTCCACAAAGTTATTGTAGAAATAGAAATCTTGTTATGATGCTTGATAATAAAAATGTAATTTATATAGAATGTTTTACAGTATACATAGAGACGCTGAATTATCTGGAGTGGCATGTAGCTAGCAGGCTACAGTGATGCCGTGGTAGTTAATGTTTAAAAACCCTGCTTCTTTTCTTCAAAATGCGATTTATATTCACCAAAAGTTGGTCTACTTCCACCCTGCCTGGAGCTTTACATCATCAGTCGATGGGGTTCTAACGAGACACACGCGCCAAACTCCATCAGATCCACAGCGATGTTTGGATTCTACTCAGCTTCTGTCTGGAAGCAATCTGACTGAATCAACTTTATTTATCCTCAAGCGGGCAATTCAACCATCGCTGGGGCTTTTCAGGCGTGACTGCCCAAGCAGCAGAAACAACACACAGTGCATCAAATTAATGTCACTTCACCAGCAAGAGTGCAAACAAAGTGCAGGAACAGTGCAGAGAAACCTACGCTATAGCGCAATGCCGACCTTCAATGGGCGTGGTCTTCACCGTTTCAGTGTTGGTGTAAATGAGTTACTTCGGAGCCAGGGGAAGGGATCATATTATGTGAGGTCACATTAGGGGAAAAGTCGTAGTGCCTTGTTTTAGCCCTGACCAATACAAAAAATGCAAAGAGCAGGGAATGTTTTTCTCGCCGTTAGTTTTTTTCCATTCCGGTCTGACTTGAAAGTGAATTCTGCATAATAGGTGTCCTTTAAATAAACCACATCCTCTCACTCCCCGATCCCCTCACCTTCACACACCACAACATTGCTCTTAGTTCAGAAGCAACAGAACAGGGTTAAAAGCATCACAACCTCCCTCATGATCTCACCTTATCTCCATAATGCATTTGTGCTACACAAACATCTTGTGTGTGTGTGTGTTATTGCATCCGAAACACAGATTTTTATTGGAGAGAGAGAGAGAGAGAGAGAGCATCATCTGTCACACGGCCATAACATTAACACGACGAGATCTATGAATATTTCAGCAGCATCGAACGAGGCGCGGCGTAAAATAATCATGAGGATTCGCTCAAAGACCACGGGATAAACCGTCTTCGAAGAGGATAAAGTGGATATTCCACATCTGTTCATCTGGCAGCTGATTTTATTCAAAGCGCCTCGGGTGCAGGAACAGAGCTGAGCAGCTGAGGGCCACGCGTCTTGGTCGGGAGCCCAGTAAGCGCTCCAGAGTGGGTTACCAAATGGCAGGATAACAAATTATTTCACCATTACGTCAGGAAGATACAAGTTTGAGTCCTCATGATGCTGCAGCCATCACAAACTTCTTTGGTCAAAGTTATGAAAAAAGGATGGACTTCCTGTTTCCTGTACACCTGCATACGTTCCCACAAATAATTGGAATGAACACTTGAAGCTGTGACGTTAACATTAATTGCAAAGACCACAAGATAAACAACGCGATTAAAAGCAAACTCTAGCTAAGCTTGGCGTTTTACGATGCTGTGCTCCCATTGGTGCTTAAAGGTGTGGGGCATCCAGGGGCTCACGGCCATGCATATAAACTGCTCAAATTAGACTACTGAATAAATAAATAAATAAATAAATATTGGAACAAACCACAAGCGTGTATCGCTCAGTGAGGCCGTCTTTCCGGCAGTTAAAGCTTGGTCGACACTGGGTGATGAATCAGGACAATGACCTGAAGCACACCAGCAACTCAACATCAGAACATTTGAAAAGTAAAAGAACCAGGGTTTTGGAATGGCCGAGTCAAAGTCCAGACCTCAAACCAGCTGAAACGCTGTGGCAGGACCATAAGAGAGCTGTGCATAAGCAAACGCCCAAGAACTTCAATGTACTGAAGTGATGTAAAGAAGAACAGAGCAAAACCATGTGAGAGACTGATAAAGTCCTACAGAAAACCATTACTGCAAGTTATTTCTGCTAAACGTGGATCTACGAGCTACAGTACTGAGTCAGGGGGTACGCAGGATGGCCTGAATTTAGTATTTTTTTTATTTTGGGATTTATTTTGTTAAATTCATAATGGCACTGTGAAATAATTTAAATTCTGTTGCTTGTCTCAGGTTGTATTTGCTTAATACTGAAACCTGCTATGATAAGATGATTTTTATCGGATCAGATGTTTTGTGCAAAAACACCTAAAATTAAAAGAAGGGGCACTAACTTTTACTTATTATTATTATTATTATTAATAATAAACATAATAGTAGTATTTGTTTTGCAATTTTTTCAATACATCTATTAGAATATAAAATATTTGACAAAACAAAGACTAATTGTGGAATAACTGCATGAAATAAAAATAATAATAATAATACTAACAACATGCTTAAAATATGCAATAATAATATAAAAAAATATTGAGATAAATATATAAACAAACACTCCCTGGCGTTTGTCACCCAGCAGCAGTTTAATTAACTCGGTCTGAGGCGAGAACAATGTACACACCGCCACACACCGTCACACACCGCCACACACCGTCACACACCGCCACGCAGCCAGCGAACACTGGAGTCCAAACCCTACACACCTTCCTCCTCCCGATATCACTCCTCAACACTCGGCCTCCTCTTTATTCTGTTTAGTGAAGATACGGAACACGGGACGCTCAACATCCGTGTACACGGTGGGAAAAAAGCGGGAGCTGTTACATTTTCATTTGCATCGCATTATCGCGACCCACACATCCACATCCGCAGTTTTCATTTTTTTACTTAAGCTGAAATCCGGCTCTACGCTTGTCAAAGTGTAGCGTTCCGTGTTCACGGCTCTCGTGTCATACACACACTCTGCATTACAGATTTTCCTTCACTTGTGTCTGGATTTAAACAGACCAGCGTGTTATTTGCATTCAGGGAAAAGGATTAGCCTTCACGTGAAAAGTAATGTTGTTTATAAAATTGATTGAAATTGATTCTAATAATAAATAAATAAATAAATAAATAAATAAATAAATAAGTAATACTACTACTAATAATAATAGTAATAATAAAAAAATTCTTAGTGTCAGAGATGACACAGGCCAGTGAAACCTTCTAATTAAAACATATTAAAATACATAATAATAACAATAATAATAATAATAATAATAGTTGCTAGCAATAATGAGCGGGCCTAAGCACCCTGCACCATCGCCACCCGGCCGCACAGTGGGCACATGCAGGGGGATACCCCAATATTATCATGATGTAATTTTAGAAAAGGGGAAATTATATGTTTAGATCTCCAAAAAGCCCCTGATGCTGGAAAAAAGCATCACACTATGATGTCACTAAATGTGATGTCACTAAACGTGATGTCACTCAAAAAATTGTGCCGCAATATGATTTCCCTTGGAAAGTTATTAACCACTTATAACCATTATTTATTTAACAGCATTATTTATTGAACAAAAAAATAAAATAAAAAAACACATGTGGGCAATACTAAAGAAAATATTCCCCCCTGACACCTTCAGCAGCAAGTAATGGTTTCCAGTATGACTTTATCAGTCTCTCACAGTTTAAGACTTTGGGTTTTTTGTATTTCTCTGAGCATTACACGCTCTGACCTTGGGGTGAATGTGCTGGGGCGTCCACTCCTGGGAAGACTGGCAGCTGTCTTGAATAATCTTTCTCACTGTATAATGCTGCTAATAAACTCCAAACTGTTTGGAAATGGTTTTATATTTCTTTCCAGATTGATGTGCAGCAACTCTTAAACCATTGCTCATGTCTTTCCCTCTTGGCGGTGTGTTACAGTAACTCACACCTGGATGCTCAGAACCAGAAAACTGCCAAAACTTCTGCTGTTCTAGAGGTCTGCGCACCTGCTGATGAGCAGATCCGATGATTAACAGCTCCTAACTGCAACTTAAATACTGAGAAGGCATTAAGGGTGTACTTAGTTTTGCCCACATGTTTTTTTTTTTCCTTTTTAAATTTTTTATCTTGATCTTATCTTTTATCTTTATCCACATGACTGTATGTCCCTTAAAGCCAGCAAGATTCCATTCCTCAATACTAATTGCTAGGTCAGCTAGCCGCTTAGCTAATTGTGTACGTGTGCTGGTCGACTTAAATTAAACTAGCATTTGTGTCTGAAGTTAGGTTTGGGGTCTGGTTTGGGTTTGTTTTGTGACATTTATCACACAGCAGGCAAATTACCTTGAATAGAGCGACATAAGAAGCGTGCTCGCTAACAGTCTGCTAAGAAAACTAGCTCCCGCGGCTCTGTACTTACCTGTCTGACATTTTTCCAGTAAATCAGCATTAATATTAATCTGAGTTTGCCGCTGATGACAGAATCGCAGGAGCTCCGTGTCGCACGCGGCTCTGTCTGTTACACACGAGCGCTCGCACAAACGTCTCGCTTACGTTAGCTGATCAGAGCGCGGGAGAGTGTGTAGCTAAACCATTTATTTATAAACATTCACATCAGGCGTTTGTGCAGCGTCTCAACAGCAGAAACACAGCTGCTCCATCAATATGCATTAGCTGCAGTGTGTAAGTGTGTGTGTGTGTGTGTGTGTTAGAGTGTAAGAGATTGTGGTGTGTGTGTGTTAATGTACATGATTGTATGGGAGTGTGTTAATAAGTGTGTGTGGTTTGTGTGTTTCAGAGTGTGCATGATTATGTGTGTGTGTATTTATGAGTGTACAGGATTGTGTGTGATTGTATGACAGTGTGTGTGAGTGTATTTGTGAGAGAGAGTCTACTGTACATGATTGTGTGTGACTTTGTGAGAGTGTGTGTAAAGGTCACGTGTGCATGTGTGTTTTAGCTGATTTCTGAATGCCTTTACTCCTGAGTCTTGTTTATTTCTTATTGAAGTTCCGGGTTTTTTTGTACATCTTTGTCTCAGTTATTGTTTTCTAGCGTAGCATTTAATACTTGTTTATAGTCACTAAGCGTTTCCATAGTAACAGATCAGGACCCGTCAGACGTCGCGATGAAAAAAAATTTGGGATTTTTATTTTTCATCATTTGTAGGAAGGAGTCTCCAGTATCAGTACGGTGACATTTTTTTTAGTGCTCAGACAAAAGGCCGGTGAGCGAATGAATGAATGAAAATTGCTGCGGTGTAAGGGGAATAAAACTCTTTGCGCTGTTATGGGAAAACAATCACCTTTAGTGTAGTTACAAACAAGATCAAAAATGAGTATTTCTCTTGTAACACTATTTCTCGGAACGCGTTCTTCCGACCTCTCGTGCTAAAAAAGTTCCCCCCTCTGGATTCTGAATATCAGGCAGGTTTGGAGCGTTAGTGCAGCGCTCTCGTCCCACCCCGAGTTCCTGGAGACGCTGAGGGAATCTGCTGAGTCGGCGAGTGCCTGTATATTACGCAAAACAATCTGAACATCCAGAGGCAGTCATGCGAACGTACATCGCCTTCTCTGTAACGTGCCGCATTTTTCTCACTTTGCAGGAAGAGGAAGTAAATGACATGCCAGCTCTGTTTACCCAATTCATCCGACTGGAACGTAGCCGCTATTGAGCGCCTGTCAGGCCGGGTTTAGCGTCACCGGATAAAATCAAACGTCCTGCTGCAGAGCTTTCCTTTTCTTTCCTTTCTCCATTTCCTTTTTCCCCCCTAACGCTGCTATAGAAAGTTGCATGACTCTCAAAAGTTTTGGTACACTAAAGAACAAACCGCTTTACAAACTGCACTGCAATCAACAACCTCGCGTCCTAAAGAGAGCGCGTGCACACAGGATGCTGTTTTAAACGTCCCCAAACCATTTTAAGACGCGCTTCATTTGTTTACTCCGGGTGTCTATTAATAGTTTAAGTACACAAATAATTCCACTGGAGTATTCCATGATCTTCATCTGTTCTGAAATAAACGCTTTCTTTTTTTTAACTCCATCTGTATTAGTTAGCAAATCTCTGTGCCATTTATTATTATATTATTAATAATTATTATATAAACTGTTTAACTGCAAAATGAGATAACTCCATTTTTTTGGAGTTTTGAGAAAAACATTTTTAATCTTTTTTATATAATATTCAGTGCATGTTTTCTTTTAGTTAGAAGAATGCTGAAAAGCATGGATGCTAAGATATGTGGTCCCTTTTTCAGTTATATCAATGTGAATTTTGTGTCATTTTGCAAAAATCTATAAATCCATCCCTTTTGTGCCAAAGATTAAATTAGCCTGCAGTTGTGTTTGTGTTTATTTAAGTATAAAATATGAATATCAATAATATTTTGGGTTTGGGTTTTAAATTAGTGACTGCAAATTAGATTGAGGATCAAAGTTTTGTTGCACATAAAATCTTTCAGATGATAAGGATTGTTGAAGAAACATTATAAACCAGTTTTACCAGCTTCAGCTTCACTTCAGTCGGTAACGACAGAGCTTTATCATAGGGTACAGGGACGCACCCTATAACACCCATTTGTGACTTGTCCAACGGCCCCTGGACCTATATGGTTACAGTATACAGTACTGTGCCAAGTCTCGACCCCTTCTAATTTCTTTATATTAAATGAAACTAAAAGCTATATTTTAAACAAAAGAAATGGAAACAGTTGTTTTACTCTGACAGGCTTCGACCTGCCTTCAGTATGATGTAAAAATTGCTTGTTTATGTAAAAGCCTCAGCAGCGACCTCATTCCCCCTCTCGTCTGTTCCAACCACCCAGCGTTCGGAATCAGCAGTATAACTAATCACTTCCTGATCACCTGTCATCATCTGCACCTGTTTCACACTGCTGAACTGCTCAAGTACAGGAACTGGACTGAAAATGAAAGACAAAAAAGTCCTTTAGACCTACATAAAAAAAAAAACAGGGAAGTCTGGCTCTTTGGAAGCAAAATATAAAGGAATGAGAGGGTGTCAAGACTTTTAGCTTAATGATTTCTCATGATAAGAGAGCAGGATATACTGTAGTGGACATAACCAGATGTAAGAGTAGTACTTCTCTTTATTGTTGTAGCATTATTTCTGTTTCCTCCTAATTACATCAAAACCAGTGCTAGTGATTGATTAATGTATTAAGAAGAATATATAGTAAGTAAAAAAAGAATAAGTTAAAAGTGGTCTTTATCTCATTTTGCAGTGAAACTGTTGGTCATACAGTACCTGTACCCACATATGAACCATAGAGATAGAGGTGAAGACTCTTCCTTCGTTAGCCCTAACGAGCTGCGATCAGAGACGGTGACGTCTCCAAAAAAGCCGTCTGCCCTCTTCCTCATACATGAGCGCAAGGACTCCAACGATTGGCTAGTGTCACTGTGATTGACACTGAGGAGTGAGCATGCCCCTCCCACCCAAAGACTATACAAACTCTCTCTCTTTCTCTCTGCGTTCTCTATTTCCTGCCATTGCTCTTCTGATCTCGTTTCCTCGTCTACACGTTTGTCTTCTCTTTCCGCCGCGTCCTCGTGTCCCACGTGTCCTCCCGGATCTCAAACTGAAAAATTAAACCGCTGATGTGTCTGTGTCTAAGATGTCTAATGTCCTTTCTGAGTCGTTTCTTATTAAAATACCATCACGCACACACACACACACACACTGACAGCACTGACAAACTGCAGCTCTAACAGCATCATTCAACACCGTGCACAGGAAATAAAAAAACAAACATTTGTGTTTACCATTGAGTGTCGAGGGCACATTGTGTGGTTTAGGTCCCTCAGGATCCAGAGGGAGGGGGGTAGTGGTGGTGGGGGGCTTGTCGCCATGGAAACATGGCTGTTTTGTTTGAATATTAACGTCGCCTAATAGATCTATGCAGGAGCTAGCAAAAGCTTGTGACAGTTATGAAAAGCCTCTTCGAGGACGAAAGCAGCTCGGGCCACAGAAGGGAGGATAAAAGACGTCTTCAGAAGCCGTCGCTCTGTACCGTCCCATTTCTCCTTCTTACACAGAAATCCCTCTTTTCAGTCGCTGTACTAATTAATTCTTATTATTCAGGGTTAACAAACCTCACCATAGGAATGTGATTCACATTTTCATATAAATTCATACACACACACACACACACACACACACACAAATAAAAAAAATAGAAATACTTTGCTGTTTAAGTCGTGTTTAAGGGATTGAGTATCAGAGACTGACTACATTAGGTTTATTATTTACAACATATTCATTTTATCTAGTTGTATTTATGGAAACAAGTCAGTTCTTGTTGTCACGTAGGTTATAGCAGCTATAAACACTCGTTCCCTCTGCAGTCTTTTCTCTCTCTCTCTTTAAAGTTTAAGACATAAAATCTCTACACGTCATGTTACTGAGAAACTACAATGAAGCGTAAAATCCTCTGAAACACACGTCTCCTAATAGAAACGTCACAGCAGTCATGAATGAGCCGTTACTACGGAAACCATAAGATACTAGAATAATGAACTTCCTGGAGTTTTTTGTAAGTTAAGAGTCGGGATCATTTAAAGGTCACAGTCTGAAGGTTATTCATTCTCTCTCTCTACCTTTCATACACACACACACACTCACACACACTCACATAACAAGGTTATGCTGCCGTCATGCTTTTTAACACCAAGCAGCCACCAGCATTCCTACTGAGACCCGAGCTAACAATATGTTCTGATAAAAAAGCAAGAAATTTCAGCATCAAATTGTGCAGCGTCCAAATAACAGCGGCGTCCGAACTGCGAGCTCGTAGCTGGGGCGCGTCTGCTCACACTGATAAACACTCCTGCAGGGAGACATCTGAGGAACGCTCACAGCCTCCTCCTGCTGAGAATTAACCCTGTGGATGGAGTGGGGTTTAACCCTGCTGCTGGGGAGCGCACACACACACACACACACACACATGCATACATGCACACACCCTTTCTGCATCATACTGGATGCCTACACTCAGGAATTAAAACAAACAAGTAAACAAATAATTATTATTACATTTATATGTAGTAATTTATAAGTTGGAAATATGGATAGTACATTACACTCACCTAAAGGATTATTAGGAACACTACACTAATATGGTGTTTGACCCCCTCTCACTGCTTTAATTCTATGTGGCATTGATTCAACAAGGTGCTGAAAGCATTCTTTAGAAATGTTGGCCCATATTGATAGGAGAGCATCTTGCAGTTGATGGAGATTTGTGGGATGCACATCCAGGGCACGAAGCTCCCGTTCCACCACATCCCAAAGATGCTCTATTGGGTTGAGATCTGGTGACTGTGGGGGCCATTTTAGTACAGTGAACTCATTGTCATGTTTAAGAAACCAATTTGAAATGATTCGAGCTTTGTGACATGGTGCATTATCCTGCTGGAAGTAGCCATCAGAGGATGGGTACATGGTGGTCATAAAGGGATGGACATGGTCAGAAACAATGCTCAGGTAGCCCGTGGCATTTAAACGATGCCCAATTGGCACTAAGGGGCCTAAAGTGTGCCAAGAAAACATCCCCCACACCATTACACCACCACCACCAGCCTGCACAGTGGTTACAAGGCATGATGGATCCATGTTCTCATTCTGTTTACGCCAAATTCTGACTCTACTTCAGTCTTCAACTCTCCAATTTTGGTGAGCTCGTGCAAATTGTAGCCTCTTTTTCCTATTTGTAGTGGAGATGAGTGGTTGTACCTTGGTTGTAACGAGTGGTTATTTCAGTTGCTCTTCTATCAGCTTGAACCAGTCGGCCCATTCTCCTCTGACCTCTAAAAAAAGCATACTGGATGTTTTTCCCTTTTCACACCATTCTTTGTAAACCCTAGAAATGGTTGTGCGTGAAAATCCCAGTAACTGAGCAGATTGTGAAATACTCAGACCAGCCCGTCTGGCACCAACAACCATGCCACGCTCAAAATTGCTTAAATCACTAGGTGAGTGTATATTTGTTGTAAATTCATGTTGTCTTATCAAGTCTCGTCTTAGCTAGTCAACTAATTAGGTTTCTTAGTTAGCTAGTTAGTTTTTGTTAAATTATGTTAATTTATGTTGTATGTAGCATCTTGGTCCTGGAGGAACGTTGTTTCTGTGTTCTAACTGTATATGGTTGAAATGACAACTTAAACTCGAACAAGACAAACTGACAGAAACAGATAGATAGATAGATAGATAGATAGTGACAGACAGATTGATAGGCAGACAATTAAACAGATCAATAAATAGACGAACAGCCTAATAAAAAACCAAAAGTGCATTTTAATATTTGTTGGTTCGCCTTTTGCTTTAATTCCAGATGTGGTATTGTTTCAATAAGCTCATGCAATCTCACAGCATTCATTTCCAGTCCAAAGTCGCATTTATTTCCCTTTAAGATCTTGTATTGTTGATAAGAGAGTCCGCCCACTGCGTGAAGACTTCTACAGCACATCCCAACAGTATGATCATAACCCCACCTCCAGAGGCTTGTACAGTGGACACTATGCATGATGGAAGCATCGCTTCATGCGCTTGCCGTCTTACCCTGACACGCCCATCACTCTGGAATAGGGTCAAACTGGACTCATCAGGTCACATGACCTTTTCCCATCGCTCCAAAGTCCAGTCTTTATGCTTTTTAACAAACTGAAGCTCTTTTGTTTAGTTTTTTTGATTAGTCTCACTGATAAGTTGTTTTCCAATCCCTTGAGTTCCCTCCTGATCATGCGTATGGAAATGCTCTTTCTTTCACTATTAAACATAGCCATGACTTCTACTGTTGTTTTGATTTGAAGTGTTTAAGTCGCCTCCCATCACGCTCATTCTGAACATTTTTCCGACCACATTTCTTCCTCGAAGATGATGGTTCAATACCATCCTTCAGATTTTAATAATGCATTTCTGCAAGTTATGCAAGTTCTTAACCTGATATTTTATAGTTTCAGTAATCTCCTTAGCTAATTTTCTTTGCTTGATGCTGGATAATAATTTGACCTTCTGAAACAGAGCAACGTCTTTGCCACGTCCACAGGATGTGTCTTCTGACATGGTTGTGTAGGAAACGAGAAGCTCCTCACTGCATCAGTTAGAGTTAAATAACTTGTTGGAGCTAAACTGTATTAATCACTGCAGTAATTATCCAGTGGACGACTCTTCGCTTATGACCAGGTGGTGACAGACAGATCAATAAATAGAGACATAATAGACAGACAGAGATTTTGTGTGAAAGGTATCATTATTTCTCTTGTCTTCTTTCTTTTCCTTCTATCTGTTTCCTGCTAAATTGCACGCTAATGTTTATTAAATGTTTCAAAAAACAATAATGAATAATATACTGTATAAACACACACAAGTGTGAAAAAGCAACTTAATCATTTTCTTCCTGTAATCTGTATGCTAGTGTTAGCATTAGGACTAGCAAACCTTAATGCTAATATTCAAAAACATTCATCAGGATTAGCATTAGCGCTGTGAGAAGAAACCAGGGCTTTTTTTGTTTTGTTAACTTTTTTTTATCAAGTGGGTTACATTTCCCCCCAAAATATTTTCCACTGTTTTTTTTTTTTTTTTTGACATCGCTTAGTGCTGGTTGCGTTAACTCGACCTTTGCTGCTCACTGTGTTGTTTTATTTATCTTCAGAGCGCTAACACAGTACACACCGGGTCAGGGTTTGTGTGGAACAGCTGGCGAGCGATTGAAGTCGCACTTCAAATGGCTGCTAGTCGCTATATCCGCGCTAACATACAGAGTTATTTTGATCCCATTACAAAAACAAAACTGGAAAAAAAGAGATAAAACCCTGAAGGGTTAGCCGTTTTCTGACCAGACAGGAAGCGGTTTCAGTTTTTACGTTTAATGTTTTTAGATTAACACCAGAGCCAATTAGTGTTCCGGGTCGAGGCGATCAGAGGGAAAGTGTAAAACCGCTCTCATTAGCAGCAGCATATGACATTGTTTAATCCTCATTAGCAGCTGAGGGCCGAGCTTCGAGATGGAGCTGCTGGATATAAAAAAATCAGATTATTAATAATAATAATAATAATAATAATAAAGGGAGTGCTGTAAACTAGGCGCTATTCTGCGCGTGTGCTGGCAGAGATGTGTTTACCGAGGCTGAGACGAGGGATTTATTTCCTTCAAAGCTCACTGAGGTTTATTCAGCGTTCACAGAGCAGCTGGTTAAACAAGCAGCGAGAGCCGCGACTCTCAGGATCACAACGCCGCACCGCCTTTCTGTCAGCTTCAGAGGCTCCGGGAAATGAAATACCACTGAGTTATTACACTGTGGAGCGCTCTCCCTGTCTGTGTGTGTGTGTGTGTGTGTGTGTGTGTGTGTGTGTGACTGTAAAAGATTTCTACTGGCTCCTAATCCGCTTCTAACAGTACTGTAATGCAATTTCTTGTTCTGGTAATCATGTCCAATTTCATTCTACTGCCATTTAGAAAATGTCTAATGGAAATCTGCAGAAATTTGATGGAAACCACCAGAATATATTTTTTTTCTAATGGATTAAAAATTGCCTTCATATAAAAAAAAATATATAGCTCTTTATATATATAGAGAGAGAGAGATTTTTTAAATCAATAAGTTAAATAAAAGGGATATCAATACTCAAAACTGCTTGTATTCGTTAGAATTTAATGCAATTAAATAGTTCTAACTAATAAGAATGATTACTATTGGTACTACTAGTTTTAATAAAGATGTTTTGTGTTTTTTTACTAATGTAAATTTGATCATAGTGAATGGGCTTATCTGGACCAAAACTTTGTCTAGTCAATACTTATGTACTGTATATATACTGTATATTTATGTTCATATAATATAAAAATATATAAAATGCTCCTTTTATCCATTTATTTTTTTTTTTTTAACAACAACATGCATGGTTAACAATATCTATCGTAGGTAGATAGATAGTTCATCTAGCTACAAACCAAGATGCCGCCAGTGAGGTCGGCTGCCGTCACGACTGCTCCGACCTATTTTACTTTGTTTTTTCGTCTTTTAAGTTATCTTTCAATAACTTTAAACCAGTTAATTTATCACCATTGAGTACATTAGGTATGATAGAGACACTCTTGTTTCTATTGGTATACAATGTACTTACAATTCGACATTTTTAACTCCGGATCCTGAGGGAGAACAAAGGACGCCACGCGAAGTGGCGGCCCCGAGGGAAACAACAGCTGGTGCAACAGCACGAGCGTTGTTTCTCTCACACGCTCCTGCACACCAAACCTTGAACTACTGACCATCATGTGTCGTCCTTTTTATCTACCTCAGGAGTTCACATCAGTCATAATCAGCGGCGTTTATATCCCGCCTCAAGCGGACAAAGACACTGCCTTATGCGAGCTGCATGAGGCACTCACACAGCACCAGACACAGCACCAGGATGGTGCGCTCATTGTGGCGGGGGGCAACGCCAAACACGCAGCGCCAAACTTTCATCAGCATATCACCTGCCCCACCAGGGGCGAAAGGACACTGGACCACTGCTACACTACAGTCAAGGACAACTACAAGACACAATCCCATCCACCGTTTGGGAAATCCGACCACGCCGCCATCTTCCTTATGCCAAAATACAAACAAAGGCTAAAACAGGAAGTTCAGGTTCAGAGGGAGGTCGCGCGCTGGACGGACCAATCAGTGGCTGCACAAGTCACTTTAAACACTTTAAATATGTGACATTTCCATTTATATTCAATTCATATTCAACTTTATTCCCACACAAAAAGTTCATAAATTCTATATCTTTGTATTGTATAGCTGCTTCTTATTTTCTATATTTTCTCATATATTTTTTATATTGTATATTTTGTACTGTACAGTTATATGTGTGTGTGTGTGTGTGTGTGTGTAATCAAGCTAATAAAACAAAATAAAACCCTTTTGAAGCTTAAACTGCACAGAAACAAAATGTGAGAAGAGTTAGAGAAAAAGTAAAAAAGTAAAAAATATATAATTACCATTTTATTCTTTTAAATTTAAATTCAAACTTTTTTTATTTTACAAAAAAACTATATAAATTTACACCACACACACACACAGAGAGAGAGAGAGAGAGAGAGAGTTAACAGGAATAAGCTTAAGACTGTATATTTTATTGTTGCAGCCTCAAACAATGCGAGACTCCATCACACACGATTCACGCTACAGGCTACTAGCACGTGACTGTAGTTAACGCCAGTTACAAGTCGAAAACATTGAGTCCCCAGTGTACAGTCTAGCAGCTGCATGGTTGTTCAACTGTACTTCAGGTTAAAATGAATGACATGAACCAAGCTTGACAGCTTTCAGAAACATTTCCACCTCAAGTGAATATGAACAACCAGAGAAACAACCTGAAACTAGCGTTAAAAACTCAGCACTTCGAAAATGAAGACTTTTAACTTTCACACATGTTCCTGATAAATGGATGCTTTTTATAAACTCTCTTTCCCTCTATCAAGCTTTGCAACATATCTAACAGTAGAAATGCTCCTGACTATTATATGCACACTGTTTGCACTGCACACTTTGTGAAAATGTATTTTATATAATTTAGATTATTTGCTATGAAACAAGATATTTGTGGTCGTATAATATTTTTAAACTACACCAATCTGGCAACTCTGTTGTGAACTATCCTGTCTGCGGGCAGCGTGATTCCTGCCCCAACATACCCCGTGCAGTAATTTTTCTTTGCAGTCACGTAAGCAGTGCGGCATTAGAGCGCAGCATCTCGTTCCCACTTTTTTAGGGAACAGGGTTACAGCAAAGTAACCCGAGATGTTTCCTTTCGAAGGCTACACTCGATGCTGCATGAAAACGCTATGGGAACGAGAATACCAACGCCGCCGCACTGCAAGTGTCTGGACCCCCAGTATTGTGTTGCGTGTGCGCACAATAGCCAAGGAGGTCTCAGACCTAGCTCTGGGAGACTGACTTGAGGACCTGTGAGCCTGGAGTAGCATGAACATCCAAACTATAAAATCTAACAAATGTGTGCGGCGGGGACCAACCTGCCGCATCACATACTTGTTGCAAGGGGACTCCTCTTGCCAGCGCAATAGATGAGGCAATCCCCCTGGTCGAATGAGCCCTGATTCCTAGAGGCGAAGTGTGACCACACGCCTCGTAAGCGTCGGTCAGAACATGACAAGCTGAAATAGCAGCTACGTACGTTCTGAGAGTACTAGGGCATAAGCCCGAGGACAACTTTTCTTGCAGAAACTCCAGCACTGAAACAATTCGGCAGTGGACTCGGTCTACATGTTTTGCCATGCACTGACTTTCAAATACACTTCATTTGAGGGCATAAGTTCTTCTAGTGGAGGGAGCCCTAGCTGGCTGGAAGACCAGCTGGAAGAGCAGCATCTCTTAATTGGTCCCCCTCAGGGGCCAGACGTGAATGTTCCAGAGCTTGGGTCGGGGATGAAATATTTTCCACTGCGCTTGAGACAGAAGATCCCTCCTCACTAGAATCACCCATGGTAAGCCATCGAGGAGAAATATTAGATCACAGAACCACACTCTTGTCGGCCAGCGGGGCACTATCAGTAAATCCTGTTGACCGCCCCTCGCCAGGACTCTGGGAAAAACATACTGTAAAGGCGTAATCTGGGCCAAGTATGGGCCATGGCCTCTAGACCCAGGGGAGCTGGAAGAGTCAGGGAGTAGTAAAGGGTACATTGTGCTGTTTCTAGTGAGACAAAGAGGTCCACATCTGCTACATGAAATCTCTCCCAAATTTGACTGACAACTTCGAGGTGGAGTTTCTATTCCACGTGTGTAACAGCTTGTCTGGACAGCAAATCTGCTCCCACATTTATATGTCTTGGAATGTAAATCGCCCTAAGGGACAGGAACTTGTCCTGTGCCAAAAGCCGAACCTGGGGCTCTAGCTTGTTCAAGTGGCGCGAGCGCAGTCCGCCATGGCGATTTATATACAAGACTACCGTAATGTTGTCCACCTGCACTAGGACATGGTAGCCTCTCAACTGCTGGTGGAAGTGCTTCAGGGGCAGAAATAGAGCCATCATTTCGAGGCAATTGATGTGCCACGTGAGAAGATGACCTCTCCAGCTCCCTTGGGCTGGACGGCCATCTAAGACCGCACCTCAGCCCATGAGGGAAGTATCTGTTGTTAGCATCTTGCGATGACAAGATGGACCTAGAGTGGGACCCAGATTCGGAAACTGGGGTCTGAACCACATAGAAAGGGTATGAAGCCCCTGGCGCGTAACCCTTATTTGCCTTTGGGGATTGGCCCCCGAGTGAAATCCCCTGGTTCTTAGCCACAACTTAAACGCTCTCTAGTGCAGAAGGCCCAAAGGTATCACCGTGGATGCAGCTGTACCCACATTGAGATCGAATCCCATGTGACTGAGATGAAGATGAGCTAGGACGACATCCCGATGTCGAGGCGCTAGCTGCTTAGACTGGGCCAGAATCAGCCAGTTGTCTATGTAATTAAAAATACAGATGCCCTGGAGTCGTAAAGGGGCCAGAGCCGTATAAATGCATTTTGTGTATGTGCGGGGTGAGAGAATAAAATTGGACGCAGCCCCCTATTCCTCTTGGGAACCAAGAAATACCGACTGTAGGGGAACATGCTCTATGGCCCCTTTTTCCAGCAATGTCTGTAACTCCAGAGTCAGCAGATGCGCCCTATCCAGTTTGACAGAAGTGGAGACCATGCCGTTAAAATGCAGAGGGCGATGTGACACCTGGATCCTGTAGCCTCTCTCTACAGTGCTTAGTACCCAAGGAGATATACTTGGCAGTAGCTTCCATGCTACTCGGCGACTCGGTTACACGGAGGAGTGTTAGATGTTCGGCATCCTGAAACATGGCAGGAAAAGACAGAAGAACTAACATTTCGTTAGAGACTGGTGGTGGCGGAGCATGAACACCGACCTCCTGGGGGTGCCAGGGAGAACACTTCATTCTCGAAAAGAATTCTACGTGCCCATCTCCGGATGAGCCTCAGGACTTCTTCTTCGTGAAGAAGACAGTACGCTGGTCCGACTTCTTTGATGCAGATTGCGAAGCGTAATGTGGAAGTTTTAAATTTCAATATTTTATTATGAAAACAACATAGATGACACATCAAATGTTTAAACTGAAAATATGTTTCATTTTAAGGGGAAAATAAGTTGATTTTAAATTTTTTCCAGACATCTCAAAAAAATTGGGACAAGGCGATGTTTACCACTGTGTGGAATCCCCTCTTTTTTATAACAGTTTGCAAACGTCTGGGGACTGAGGAGACAAGTTGCTCAAGTTTCGGAATAAGAATGTTGTCCCATTCTTGTCTAATACAGGCTTCCAGTTGTTCAACTGTCTTAGGTCTTCTTTGATGCATTTTCCTCTTTCTGATGCGCCAAATGTTTTCTATGGGTGAAAGATCTGCCTTGCAGGCTGGCCATTTCAGTACCTGGATCCTTCTCCAACGCAGCCATGATGTTGTTATTGATGCAGTATGTGGTCTGGCATTGTCATGCTGGAAAATGCAAAGTCTTTCCTGAAACAGACAACATCTGGATGGGAGCATATCTTGTTCAAGAACTTGAATATTCCTTTTCAGCATTGATGGTGCCTTTCCAAATGTGTAAGCTGCCCATGCCACACGCATGCATGTAACCCCATACCATCAGAGATGCAGGCTTCTGAACTGAATGCTGATAACAACTTGGGTTGTCCTTGTCCTCTTTAGTCCAGACGACATGGCGTCCCAGTTTCCCAAAAACAACTTCAAATTTTGAAGGTGAATTGTGTTCACCGACAATGTTTTCTGGAAGTATTCCTGAGCCCATCTTGGGATTTTCGTTACAGTGGTATTCCTGTATGTAATGCAGTGCCGTCTAAGGGCCCGAAGATCACGGGTATCCAGTATGGTCTTCCGGCCTTGACCCTTATGCACAGAGATTGTTCCAGATGCTCGGAATCTTTGGATGATATTATACACAGTAGATGATGATAACTTTAAACTCTTTGCAATTTTTCTCGGAGAAACTCCTTTCTGATATTGCGCCAATATTTTTTTGCCACAGCATTGGGAGAATTGGTGATCCTCTGCCCTTCTTGATGTCTGGTAGACACTGCCATGCTGAGAGGCTCTTTTTATACCCAACCATGTTGCCATTTGACCTAATAAGTTGCAAATTGGTCCCCCAATTGTACATTTAATTGCATTCTTATATGTACATTTACCTTTTGTGGCTTCTTATTGCTCCCGGTCCCAACTATTTTTTGAATGTGTAGCTCTTATGAAATCCAAAATGAGCCTTTATTTGGTATGACATTTCAAAATGTATCACTTTCAACATTTGATGTTATCTAGATTCTATTCTGAATAAAATATTGAAATTAGAAACTTCCACTTTATTGCATTCTGTTTTTATTTACAATTTGTACAGTTTCCCAACTTTTTTGGAATCGGGTTTGTACTATCTGAACTCGACCCCGCTATAGATTCACTCCGCCCATATACAGTACGTCTGTCAGTGTATAATTTTAAAATCTCACAGCTCATGAAAGTGGAAATGGGATCATTAAACATTTCCAACTCTAGCTAGCTAAAACGTAATCAACATGTACAATACACACACACACACACACACACTGTTGGAGTTCTGCAATTCTAAATAACAGCATTTAAACTCAGGAGGGACGGCATGACACGGGAAGGAAATTAAAAGTAACTGAAAGTATTTTCCAGACTTCGATTAGATGTGATTGCAAAGTCTGTGAAGCAGGAAGGAGGGTTATTTATTTATTTATTTATTTTTATTTATATGGACTCAACTGGTTTAAAAACGCTCGGATGAGTTTGCAATATCATGCAGGAAGTTGCTCAGCATTTAACTGAATACATACCAACTTACATATGTGTGTGCGTGTTAACTTTTTTGACAGTTCTTGGTCACTCCACCCTGTGATGTCATGGGTCCCCTAAAAACTGCCATATGCATTACTATGAACCTATGAAATGTTACGATGTAATTTTCATTATCATATTATCACTATAAATTACATGTAGAGTATGACACGTCCTGAAAAGTCAATCGTGTCACTTCTTTCTGTCATGTGATCAGTAAAGCTAAAGAACCTGGTGTCTCATTTATCAAGCGTGCGTAAAACAAGCTCTAAACTAGTGCGTATACCAATAGCTGTAAGCACAAGAAAGTTGGGAGTTATCAAACGTGAGTACGCACAGCTGTACGAAATGACTGATAATGAATCGCACTCCTTCTAAATTGTTTGCGTGTGCATAGTAATTTAAATTTGCATACAGAAACGCCCTCAAATTATCTTATTTTGCAAAGAACCTTCCCTATAAAAACCCAATGCCGCCAGGTCACTATAGAACTGTTATCATGGATTCCGTGAAGACAGGAAAGAAAAAAAACTTCACAGACAACGAAGTGGAAGTGCTTTTAAATGAGGTAACGTAATAAGACAGTTTTGTTTGCTGCTTTTTCAGGCGGAATGTCATAGATTAAAAAAAGACTTGGCGTGGGGACAGGTTACCAATGCGGGGTAAAGCCGTCTCACCTGTATGTAGAACTACTGCAGAAGTCAAGAAAAAGTGGTTTGATTCGAAAGTGTCCTCTAAAAAACGAATTGCAGCCCACAGAAGAGAGCTCGGTGCCACGGGACGAGGCCAGAGTCTTTTTTCAGTGTCACCATTGGATGACAAGATATTGGTGAAACGTCAATGAGCGGAGTAATCCCCGATGGTGACACTGAAAGTGTGATCCCATCAACTGCAGGAGAGGCCGTCCGATCCGAAAATGGTTGGAAGGTTTTCAAATGTTTGTGTTGCGATCTATTATTCATAGATAAATAACACTTACATTGCAAATGATTTGGATTGTTCAATTATCATTTATTTTATAGATCTGCCAGTGGTGAAGTATAAGGGCACTGGGTTTATACTGTATGTGATTACAGTTCGCTACCACTAGGGGATTCTGCTTACGCACAGTCAGGAGTTCTCCTAAATGTGCGCACATTTTCACGCACACGTACAAATTAATGAATCGCATTCTATCAGTAGAATTGTGCGTACGCATGATGTACACATAAAACCGTGCGTACGCACGCTTGATAAATGAGACCCAAGTGAATGGCACAAGTGAATGCGTTAAATGTGTTTCATGTGTTTAGTGGTGCTTCTGTGACCGGTTGTGAATGTGGGTTTTGTCTCCTCAATACTGCAGACCGTACAGACCTACTCTCACCCACACCTATTTTTTTGCAAAATGACACAGAATGCATATTGATAGAAGGCAAACAATTTTAATACTTTACAACATAAAGTAAAATCCTAGATTTAATAGGCAGTATACCGTATGAGACATGATCATAGAGAGGGAAAAGAAGAAGGAGGCCCACAAAGTCCAGCATACTGTTAGCAATGTACCTCCAAAAATGGCAAAACATAACCAGTTGTAGTATGTGTAAAATAAACACATGCTGTACTTTAGCTCCATGTGAGTTTGTGCATTATAACCTTAACTTTAAGAAACAAACACAGAATGAGTTCTGTAGCTAGAAATAGAGCTCCAAAGTCGGCTAAAGTGCCGGGGTGCTCCGGCCCGTGGATCTCTGTGGATTACAGAAGCGATTACGGAAGCCATGTACAGTATATTGTTTAATGTGATTCTGATCTATCAGGCACTTCATAAGTGTGTTATGTGTTGTGAATGTTATGAACTAGAGGATGATAGAATAAGATCATGTGACCATGTGATTCTGAGAGTACAGCTCCAGGCTTTTATGAAAACCAAAAAATCTCAAAACTCGTTTATAGTTCCATACGGAGCTCTTCGGCTTTTTTCTGATTACGCCAAAGATTTCAAAATTTGACCAGAAACATATCTTTTTCCAAATAATAGCTAATTGATGTATTTATTTTCTTTTTAATTCCCAAGTAACACAAACATGGAGAACTGAGAGTGTTGGAGAAAAGCGAGTTGTTAGCGAACGGATACGAGACGAACGATATTTCACGGCTGATACGCGAGGACTCGAGTGTAACGGGTAATTCATCAACTCTCAAGAATTATTCTGGTTTTCTCCCACTGTGGTTACAGTGAAGACAAACAGCCTTCTCATCATAGCAGACTAGTGTGTGTGTGTGTGTGTGTGTGTGTGGAAGTCAATAACTCATGACAGACCCGTTATCAGCAAGAAATGAAGAGGGACTCCATCTGGGTATATATATACACACACAGTGTAGTGCAAATATATAGTTGCAATAGTGTGTGTGTGTGTGTGGGTGTGTGTGTGTGTGTGGGTGTGTGTGTGTGTGTGTGTGGGTGTGTGTGTGTGTGTGTGGGTGTGTGTGTGTGTGTGGGGGTGGCCATGAATCTCCATGGTGCAGAAACGGAGTGTAAAGCGTCATTGAATGATCGATCGGTCCTTCAGCCTAACAAGGGATCCAGCATTGTGGAAGCTTGCCTTTGATTGACAGCTTGCCTTGACTACCCCCTCACACCCACACACACACACACACACACACACACCCACACACACACAGTCTGTTGCGCAACCACACGCACAGGATGGCAGAGATAAATTGACAAAGACAGAGTCAAGGTGGGAGGTGAGACGATGAGGTGTTTTACACTCACTCACTCATTCACACACACACACACACACACACACACACACACACACACACACACACACACAGCTACATCTGTTACTCTAATTTTGCCTAAAAATGAGCACATAATAAAATCATTATTAATTTGTGCTTCAGGATTCCAACAGTTCCAGCTAGATGTTTATTTTTCACGGCATGTAAATTAGTAATGATGTCATAACATTGGTGTGTGTGGGTGTGTGTGTGTGTGTGTGTGTGTGTGTGGCTTGATGGCATGACTGGCTCTTGGGTCGGTCACTAACGAGGGGTCACGTCTCGATCAGCAGGGTTTTGGAATGTAGGCGTGAATGTAATCACGAGCAGAGATTAAACGTGGGATAATTTAATGAAATAAATACGGCAGGTTGTTGAGAAATTTAAACACCTTGTGAATAAACAATCCGTTTGTGCTCGGACCACCTTATGGCGCTGATTATTTTCCTGTAGCAGCTCGACACGGCGGTGTTTTATTCCGTTTTTACTTCTAATTGTTGCTCGTTTCAATGTTGTGTGAGTTTGAGCTTCTGCCAAGACAAATTGCTCAGCACTGAGACGTGACTTGGACGGTGAAACCCATGCTGATTGCTATTTAACTTTTTCAACACACACACACACACACACACACAGATGACCAAATGCAAGTGTAAATACAAGGCTCTGCAAAGTATTTCAACACACATCTCTCTCTCTCTCTCTCTCTCTCTCTCGTGAAGCATGGTGAAGGATGGCGTTTCATAAACTCATTCTGCAGCCTTATTGCCACACGCCATATGCATGCACTAAATTCTCTGTGCTGCGCGCATTACGCTGACACATGAATTGCGTCTATTACTGCATGTTGATTTCGATTTCCGCGCAGGCGGTAACGCGGCGAGGAGGGGATTTCTTCCTTCATCTTTTATCTGGAGTTAAAATACAGCGGTGTCTACAGGAACAGAGGCAGCAGACGGTTCTCACAAACACAAATAATACTTTACACTGAAATATAATCTTCTGGACATTAAAGTTTAAGCTCAGAGAAAACCTTTATGCGGTTCCCACAATTCAGTTTGGTCAGGCAGACCGTACCAATCCGCCAGCTTGTGAATAAAATCAAATATTAGCAATAAAGGAATTCCCAGACCTGTGGGTCTAACAGTCTAAAGCTGTCTAAAGGGGTGTGGCCTAATGTTATAATCTAAAGACTGAAAACCTTCTGTCTGGGGCTCAACCTTCACAAATCCTCTCATGCATCCTGCACATTTTACACTCCCTTTATAATTACTCCTCCTTTACAGTCTTTTTAGACGTTACATGTTAAACTTACACACATCATACACACATTTCATCCGCCATGTTCTGTTTCTCCTTTACACGGCCAATACACTTCACATCCTTTATACCTCACACATTAGTTACTTCCTCCGTAAATCTTACTTTACACCTTATGCATTATTTTGCACAACTCTTACATTTTACACATTTTTGCTTTACACATCCTTAAACTCCTCTCCACCTCCTTTACACAATGCCGTAATTAACATATTCCTTCCGAATTTACGAATCTTCTTTGCATTTCACAGCCCCGTTCCACTTTTAACATTCCTTTACACTCCTATCTTTTGCATGCCCTTTACACTGTACACAATTTACACTGTGTACAATTCTTTTAATAGTTTAAACATTCTACACGTTGTAGATTCGCTTGTTACTTTGTACACTCTTTACACTTTATACTTAACATCTTTTACAATTTACATGCCTTTAACACTTCTTTTGTAAATATTCATACAAATTTATGTTTCTTTAAAAAACATAAATGATCTGAAATTTGTTTCAGATAAAAAAAAAACACATTTGCTAAATACTATTTCATGCCCTTCGATGTTTTAGTGTCCATACCTCAAATCTTTTAATTACAGTGGAACCTCGAATTACGAGTAACGTTTACGAGTAACGTTTACAAGTGTTCCGCAAGACAAGCAGCGATTTTTTATAATTTTTGACTTGAAAAACGAGCATTGTCTTAGTTTACGAGCCCCGAGTATTATGTTTCACGCATGCGCTTCTTGCTTTGACACCAAGCGTCACGTCATCACAAGTGAGCCAACGTTTTTTTTTTTCTCTTGCAGCGGAATTGTAGGTAATCGTCTCTCCTGCTGGGTAAATACACACACACACAAACACACACACATGCGCTGTGTGTGTGTGTGTGTGTGTGTGTGTGTGTGTAATGTGCGTGCGCACACACAGTGATCCTGTTAGTATGCGCTCACGCGAGTGTGACTAGGGATGTTCCTTGTTAATTTTTAAACGGTTTTAAAAACGGTCTATCCATTAATGTGCGTGCACAAAGGGAAGCACTTATCTGTCGGGATTTATTTTTACATTTTTTTAAGGTAAAGTACAGGTTAATTTGTTTTATTTTTACTTTATATTTTGTATTAATTATTTTTTATGTATTTATTTTTGGGCTGTAGAACGAATAATTTAAGTTTCCATTATTTCCTATGAAGAAATAAAATTTGGTTTACGAGTGTTTTTGAATACGAGGCCGCTTCCGGAACGAATTATGCTCGTAATCCAAGGTCCCACTGTATATAAATTGTTATTTAGCTGAAACTTGGCTAATTTAGAATTCACATGAAAAGACTTACTATAAACCTGAAAAAGTGTATTATTCTAAAATGCTATTTTTTTTTTGCTTTTAAAGCCTTTACCAAAAAAACTATTTAAGCAACATTTTGTACAACTCATGTGCTTCTAGAGGCTTACCCCAGTTTTATTATCAATACAAAATACGTATAATGTACATTTTAAATAATAATAGTTTGAAGTGAAACAGTATAACGCTAAAAAAGGCCATTTTCGGCCATGATCATCTCTCCAAAATGGCTGAAGTTAGCAACTTGAAATTAGGGCTGTAGAACGAATAATTTAAGTTTTAGAGAAGTGAGATCGGTCACTTCCACGTTGAATAAACTTCAGAAGTAGATTCTTTGGCCACACACATTTTTTTATGGAAGTTATGAAGCACCAATACTGTGTCAACATGTTTTAAACCTCTTGGGTCTTTTATGCATCCCTTACAATTTGTACATCTTTTACATCTGCTTTACAACTGAACCCCCCCCCCCCACACAACAATTTACACTTTAACCCTCTGACGTTATGCATCAGACACAATTTACGCATCCTTTAAAAGTCACACGTCCTTCAGCTCATCATCATACCTGCCTTATATTCAGCACATCTGTTAAACTTTACAGAACACATTCTTTTTACACTCTTAGTTAACTTTACACGTCGTGTATACAGCATCAGACAGTACACTTTTTAGATCACACACTGCACTTTACACCTTTACACTTAAGGTTCTCACATTTCCTTGAATATATTTACAGTATTTCATACACACTGTACTTTACAGTTGGCACATTCTTTAAACTTTACTTTACATACTTTAAACTTTACAGATTCCCAAATCCTCATCAGATCTTTTACATTTTAAACACCTTTTACACAAACTTAAGGATCCCTTACCCTTTAAACACCCTCCCCATTTTCCCCAAATTCCTCTAGACTTTACACCTGCCCTTTACACCAGACTTTACACCAGACTTTACACATTCTGTACACTTTTTACGCTCCAGATTTGCACTATCCTCTCTGAAGTTTACTAAACAATGTCTCTTCTCTCTGCGGGAACGTTAAAATAGTCAGAGACCCCGAGACTTTCTCCTTCAATACATGTTTCTCTAGAAGACATGTGTGTTTCTTTTCTGCTCTACAAGAAACAACGAGTAAAAAAGAAAATAACAACAAGCGTGTTTCGCTTCCTCAAAGCGGATTACGACTCGGATGAAAAGGTGCACTTCAATCCTAAAAGAAAGGCAGAAAAAAAAACAAGCACATTGCCAAGTCTTGGAGGCATGTAATGAAAGAAAGAGGAGTGGAGTGAGGATTTGGGGTTAAGGGCGGTTTGAGACGAAGCCAGAGAAGGGCTTAGTGATGAAGGCAGCCAGGAAACTCTGTCGGAAATAGAAAAACCCCGGCAATGAGAACGTTTACGCCTGGGATCTGCAGCGGGGAAAAAAACAAGCTTCGTCCTTTTGGATAGAATTCTATCATAAAACACACGTAGGAGTGTGTGTGTGTGTGTGTGTGTGTGTGTGTGTGTGTGTGTGTGAAAGATCAGCCATGTGTTTAGATGTGTGTAGAATATACAACATCATGCACAGATGCAGTGTTATAAATGTAACACACTCACTGTGAAACTGATGAAGAGACGATGAAGAGACTGGATAGATAACATTCAGAGTGTATTAAATTGTTTATTATCTTTTAAAAATAAAAATTACACAAATTCACGTAGCAGCTGAGTCGAATCTTTAAAATTGCAAAATGTTTTTTTTTTAAGATTTATTAGATTAATTTTTTTTTTTTTTACTTTGAAACATTCATTTATTAGAATACAATTTTTTTTCATAGAATTAAATAAAGTTCATGAAAATTGTTTGTTTAGAAAAACAAAAAAAATTCATAAAGTATTGTCAAAAAATACTTTTTAGAATTCTATCACGATTGACTAAATAACAAAAAAATGAACACCTCACTAAAGATCGTTTACTCTTTTTTATTTGTCACTTTCTTTATTTTGAGAACACAACTATCATGGAGTGATGTCATTCTTTCTTTTTCTTTCTTTTAAGCATTTTTAAAGCACAATTATCATGCAGCAGAGTCTCCTTCTTTCCTTATTTTCTTTCCTTCTTGTATATTTCTCCTACACCATGTCAACATTATTGTGTGTGTGAGAGAGAGAGAGAGAGAGAGAGAGAGAGAGAGAGAATCTGTGGTCTCATTAGACCCCCTGCTGGATGCTGGTCTCACAGAGTCCTGTCTCTTCACTGAATTATTCATACAAGTTATTTCTGCCTCCTGATACGGATGGTGTGAGGTTGTGTGGTGAGGTTTGGTGGTGAGGTCTGTGGATGGATGGGTGGAGAGATGGAAGGAGATGTATGGTGTGAGGTCAGGAGGAGGTCAACAGGAGGAGGTAAAAAGATGTGAGGAGAGGTGAAGAAATAAGAGGAAGAGAGGAGATGTGTGGACATGTGATTATATGTGAAGAGATGTAGGGTGATAAGGAGATGTGGAAAGGTGATGACACGGTTCCTTCTATTAGTAGAATTAGCCGGCGCTGTAAGCCTCGGAGCCACCAGGGGGCGCTGTGATTCTTACATGAAGGTTTGCAGAAGTAAACAAACTCCAGTAGCTTTAGAGGAACAAGTTTATCATCAAGTCAGAGGCATGAAAATAACAGATCATTAATATTTAATAATTAATCATTGTTTTGAAGCACCATGAAATTACAGTAAATGTGATTCTCTCTCTCTCATCGGATGATAAATAAACTGTAAATCTTCTGCAGAAACACGTTTTTTTCCTAAGTATGAATCCAAATTGTTCAGAGATGTAAGAACACGGACTGGACAGTAGGACATAAATATTAAGCAACAATAAACATGACACATTTACATTATTAGCATTTGAGGCTGCAGAATTCAATAACCTTCATGAAATACTTTACACTCGTATTGTGTTGCTCTTAGTCCCGCCTCTTTCCCTGATCAGCGCTCTGTTACAGGAAGTTATATTTAAGAAACATCATTTAAATCAAAATCCAATTACCCGTGTGAAACATCCCGTTGGGTGGCATAGTCGGAATTATTTAGGAGACACTTCTCACGCTGAGTTCTCAGAGTTTCCAACGCAATTAGAAATTAATTAAAGCTCAATATCCCAGCGCACCTACGGCGCGAGGACACCGGCTGAAGATCCGCACTCACGCTTTAGCGCTTGTGTGTTAGACCTTAATGACGACAAATTAAGCCCTGATCACCAGAAGATTTGTTAGAACCCCAGACCACAGAAGAAGAAGAGCGTCAGGAACTGGAGAACATCCATAAGGTTCCTCAGTAGAACCTCCAGAGGAGCAGGAGATCCAGCACACAGACCCAGAGGACAAGCGGAGAGATCATCCAGCTTCAGTCTCAGAGTCTCTGAGGCTTATTGAGTCAGAGCAACGTTTTTGTTCCTGACAGAAAGTTGAGCGAGAAAACTCCGCTTTGACTCTCTTTCATTCATCCATTTATTCATTCAACGTAATGCTTTTGTGGCCAATCAGATGTCTTGCCTTAATGTCATATTCTAAAGCGGGGGCCAAAAGTTTTGAGAATGACACCAATATTAATTTTCACAAAGTCTGCTTCTTCAGTGTTTTTAGATGTTACTATGGTAACGCTCACCTTTTCTTACTCAGACGAGATATTTTCTGGATGCCCCAAACAAAACAGCCAGTCCAGTCCCTGTACCTTTTGCAGAATATCCGCCCGTCCCTGATGTTATCTGGAGAGAAGTGGCTTATTTGCTGCCCTTCTCTGTGTCATTCCAACAGTAAAACATTCTAAGAACATTCATGTGTGAGGTCACTTCTCAGAACATCCCCCGAGAGCAACTTCTCACAACCATCCAAGTACAGATTGGTGATGAACGATGCCATTTCCAGCATGATGGAGCTCCTCACCATGAGGCAAAAGTTATAACTAAGTGTCTCGGGGACAAAACATGGAGATTTTGTGTCCAGTCCAGGAAACTCCCCAGACCTTAATCCCACTGAGAACTTGAGAACAAAAAGCCACCCAGCCAACTCTGACAAACTCCAAGCATTGATTATGTAAGGATGGGCCGCGTCCATCAGTCAGGATGTGGAACAGAAGGTGACTGACAGCATGTCCGGGTGAAGTGTTGAGGTCTTTAATAAGATCAACACTGCAGACACTCATCAGTTTTAACATAAACTTCATATAATTATCAATAAAATCCTTTAACACTTATGAAATGTCTGTAATTATACTTCAGTAAACCAGAGTAACATCTCATACGGAGATCTAAACACACTGAAGCAGCAGACTTGTGACTGTAAAATGTAATATCTGTGTCATTCTCAAAACTTTTGACCCCCCACTGTACAATCAGGAGTCACTTCTGCGTCGATCTGTTTATTTATCTCTCTATCATTTTATTATCTATCTATCTATCTATCTATCTATCTATCTATCTATCTATCTATCTATCTTTTTATTAAACTATCCTTCCATCCACTTATACATCACTCTATCTATGTACTGTATAGTATCTATGAGTATGTTTTTATTTATCAGTCCATCTATCTTTATTTCTCTATAGATTATTATAGATTATATTCCCCCTTGTGTTAGCTGTTTCTTTAGTTGATCTATCTCTTGGCCAATCTGATCTCTGATTAAACTCCCAACCTGACGACTCACTTGTCTTCCTCTCTCAGGCTCTTTTTCCTTCCAGCCTTCAAAAACCGCTTTATATTAACTGCAGTCTTTTTTTTTTTGTTTACTGACCAATCTAAATTACAAGCGGTTACACACCTGTAACTAAATATATAACAGATAAAACGCTGCTATTTAATAAATAAAAATGTAATTGACGGTAAAATTGCTGCAGTAAAAGGGGAATAAAACACTTCAGGACATGATGCTAAAACGACACCAGGCGCTTGTCTGATGAAGCTAGCATCTGTGCTCCATTAGCGTTAGCACGGTCGCTTCATCCATAGCCAGAGAAGAAAGAGTTCGGATCTGTTACTATTACTGATCTCAAACTGAACGTTCTGGAAGCTCTGAGATAATCAGGTGGAGATGAGGTGTGTTTAGTCTGGCTTTCAGGTTTTGTTTAATTACAGTTTAAACAAACAAAACTCCAGTTTCAGCGCACTTCCGGGAAAAGAGAAAGCGCTGCCGCATGAAGAGTGGTTCAGAAGTGAAAACGCCGTGACTTCGGCTTTTTAAAGAAAAGATCAGACGTGTGGAAAAACATCTCATTGTTCTGCGTGACTACCACAGTGACTGTGTGTGTGTGTGTGTGTGTGTGTGTGTGTGTGTGTGTAATAGAATAAAAATAAACAAGAATATTCAGACTCCTACAGAAAATGAGTCAGCATGGAGGAACGTTATCGTGATTCATCTCTCAGCTCAGAGGAGCACACACACACACACACACACACACACACACACGAGAGCGTTAAAAGCCCACACAGGATAGAGCTCTGAGCGTTCAGCGTGACCGCTTCTCCCTGACTCGAGCTGTCCGAGGAACGATTAGAACCCGCTGTGTTTCAGCCAAAACGCCAGAACGTCAAAAAACCAGAGACGCGGTAGCGGCGCGGCGTCGTCACGGCACCTGTTAGGCAGCTTGAAACTTTTCATTATAAAACAAACATCAGCTTGGATCCATCTTTAGCTCAGTGTGGAAGCGAGATGCGTGGCTTGGCTGGAGAACACGATCGATGCGATCGAGCAGAACCTGCAGAGTCACAGAGCGTCACCCAGGCAACCACTGTTTTGTTTTTTTGTACATTTTATAGTCGCAGTGCTGCCGAGTCCCATCTGCAATCAGGATTCAGTGAAAATATGAACACGTTTAAACGCTTAGAACCCTTCATCCACACCGGTACTAGAATGTTCTCCATGGAACCCTGCAGGAAAGTGATTTATTATTAGGAAGAAACATTTTTGGGAGGTTCAGATCTCTTAATTATACAATAATCCCTTAAAGAGGGTTTAAGTGTTTAACCCATCAATAGTTATTTTCTTCTTTACATTTAGAACCATTTATGGTCCTCTGTCTTAAGAAGCTGTTTTTAAAGCAGAACCACCATTAATTTCCCAAAGAAAAAAAACAAAACAAAAAAGTACGGTATGAGTTATTAAATATTACCTGGAAGAACATTTTCTCTTTAACACCAGAACCGTTAAAGGTTCCTCAGTTGTCCCCTACTGGTACTGAAGAGAACAGACGTTGCTTGAACCTTTAAAGCAAGGAGCCCTTAACTCTCCAGAACCCTTAGAGAACCCTTTATTTCATGATAAACTAAGTTATTATCTTCTGTATAAATACTAAAAGCCTCACTGGTTTTCCAGCTGTAGATTTTCCAAAGAACATTTAAAGAACCAACATTTTCTAAAGGTGTATGAACCCATGTTTTTACTTTTGTCAGGTGCAACTGTGAGGATGTTTTCTCCTTAACATCAAGAAAATCTAAAGGTTCTTCAACTGTCTCTCTTGTCCACAAAAATGCTACACACGTTCTACGAGAATTCTTGTTCTGCTCTTGTTTTGCATCAGCGTTCCAAAGTGACATCACAGAATTGAAAAGATATTCGGCTGGGAATTCTGGGACAGATCAAACGACGCTGCAGTAAAATGACGAAAGTGTGATCTGCTTTAATTAGAAACAGAGCTGATATTTCTCCACGCCAGTCAGTGCGCTCACAGAGTTCCAACGACAAAAGCTTTGAAATGAGAATTTAACTGAGATTTAGATTTTATTAACAGAACCTCACTTTAAGGAAAACTGATGGTTTTATTTAATTTTATTTTATAAATGTAACAGACATGTTTGGTGATGATGTCATCATTTAATTTCCTTGACTCATCTACAGGTTTACAAAATAGAAATGTACTTACTGTAGGAGCCTGGCTTTGACTGACAACACCCTCAGTCTGACTAACACACACACACACACACACACACACACACACGCATAGATACACAAAAACACACAGTTATGTAACTATGAGACAGAGTAGACAAACACACTCCTCTCAGGATGGCAGGAATAAATTGAAGGTAAAGGTAGGAGGTGAGACAAATACACACAAACACACACACACACTTAAATTTCTAAAAGTAAAAAGGTTGTTAGAGCGAGGATAGCAAGCAGATTCCCAATATATTCATTAGGAAGTTTAAAATAAAATAAGTTTATGCAAAATAGCCGATAATGATTGTCATGTTTGTTTGTTTTTTATTTCCAGTTTTGGTTGATGCAAATTGATTCACTAAATATTAAATTTATGCTCTAAATTCATTAATGTTGTCATGATTTATTATAAGATTCATATGTTGTTGATTCATGTGGATTCATCATTTGTTTTTTTAACATAAATTTAAATTTGATTTAAAATAGAATTAAGCGAGCTGATATTAAATGACTTGCATTAGCTTTGTTAGCATAGCTACATTAGCTAGCATGGAGAGAGCAGAGTTTTGTTCTGGATTTTGTTACAGCTGTAAGTGAGGGAGATTTTATTCATCGCTGTTACATCTGAGTCCCTCGCCGCGGATGACCGATAGCGGCTAATAATGGAGAACGGCACGCTGGAACACCAGTTATTTTCGCTCGCCTCACCTCGCGTCGTCTGGAGACGTTTCTCTCGGTATCGATTCATCGCTAAATTAAAACAGCTTCAGCGCTTCTGACAGGTGCTTAAACTCACTTTTGACACCGCTGAATTAATAACGGGGATGTGCGGAGTGAAATGTTGCACTAGGTTTTGGAAAGCTGATGAAATAAAGAGGTTCTCGTGGTTCTTCGACTGTAAGTGTGAGGATGATAATGATTTCCTGTACGGATCTGATCCACACGCTGACGTATCGACTCACTCACTCTCGGCTATCAGCGGTGCAGGTGCATGAGGCAGATCATCTATCCAGTACTTATGCATGCACACACACACACACACACACACACACACACACACACACACAATAGAATCTGCATTCAATACTTTTTTTAAATGAGCAGGTCGATGTGTAAGTCAAGGAGGTGTGGCCTTAGTGTATTAGATGTGGCTTCTGTGCCTCAGTGTTAGTAAAGGAGGCGTGGTTTCTCTGCCATAGTGTCAGTAAAAGAGGCGTGGTTTCTCTGCCATAGTGTCAGTAAAGGAGGCGTGGTTTCTGTGCCATAGTGTTAGTGAAGGAGGCGTGGTTTCTCTGCCTCAGTGTTAGTAAAGGAGGCGTGGTTTCTGTGCCATAGTGTTAGTGAAGGAGGCGTGGTTTCTCTGCCTCAGTGTTAGTAAAGGAGGCGTGGTTTCTGTGCCATAGTGTTAGTAAAAGAGGCGTGGTTTCTCTGCCATAGTGTCAGTAAAGGAGGCGTGGTTTCTGTGCCATAGTGTTAGTAAAAGAGGCGTGGCTTCTGTGCCTCAGTGTTAGTAAAAGAGGCGTGGTTTCTCTGCCATAGTGTCAGTAAAGGAGGCGTGGTTTCTGTGCCTCAGTGTCAGTAAAGGAGGTGTGGTTTCTCTGCCATAATGTTAGTAAAGGAGGCGTGGTTTCTGTGCCTCAGTGTTAGTAAAGGAGGCGTGGCTTCTGTGCCATAGTGTTAGTAAAGGAGGCGTGGTTTCTGTGCCTCAGTGTCAGTAAAGGAGGCGTGGTTTCTGTGCCATAGTGTTAGTAAAGGAGGCGTGGTTTCTGTGCCTCAGTGTCAGTAAAGGAGGCGTGGTTTCTGTGCCATAGTGTTAGTAAAGGAGGCGTGGTTTCTGTGCCATAGTGTTAGTAAAGGAGGCGTGGTTTCTGTGCCTCAGTGTTAGTAAAAGAGGCGTGGCTTCTGTGCCTCAGTGTTAGTAAAAGAGGCGTGGCTTCTGTGCCTCAGTGTTAGTGAAAGAGGCGTGGCTTCTGTGCCATAGTGATAGTGAAGGAGGCGTGGTTTCTGTGCCATAGTGTCAGTGAAGGAGGCGTGGTTTCTCTGCCATAGTGTTAGTGAAGAAGGCGTGGTTTCTGTGCCATAGTGTCGGTAAAGGAGGCGTGGATTCTGTGCCTCAGTGTTAGTAAAGGAGGCGTGGTTTCTGTGCCACAGTGTCAGTAAAGGAGGCGTGGTTTCTCTGCCATAGTGTTAGTAAAGGAGGCGTGGTTTCTGTGCCATAGTGTCAGTAAAGGAGGCGTGGTTTCTGTGCCATAGTGTTAGTAAAGGAGGCGTGGTTTCTGTGCCTCAGTGTCAGTAAAGGAGGTGTGGTTTCTCTGCCATAGTGTTAGTAAAGGAGGCGTGGTTTCTGTGCCATAGTGTTAGTAAAGGAGGCGTGGTTTCTGTGCCATAGTGTTAGTAAAGGAGGCGTGGTTTCTGTGCCATAGTGTCAGTAAAGGAGGCGTGGTTTCTGTGCCATAGTGTTAGTAAAGGAGGCGTGGTTTCTGTGCCTCAGTGTCAGTAAAAGAGGCGTGGTTTCTCTGCCATAGTGTTAGTGAAGGAGGCGTGGTTTCTGTGCCATAGTGTTAGTAAAGGAGGCGTGGTTTCTGTGCCATAGTGTTAGTAAAGGAGGCGTGGTTTCTGTGCCTCAGTGTCAGTAAAGGAGGCGTGGTTTCTGTGCCATAGTGTTAGTAAAGGAGGCGTGGTTTCTCTGCCATAGTGTTAGTAAAGGAGGTGTGGTTTCTGTGCCATAGTGTTAGTAAAGGAGGTGTGGTTTCTCTGCCATAGTGTTAATAAAGGAGGTGTGGTTTCTCTGCCATAGTGTTAGTAAAGGAGGCGTGGTTTCTCTGCCTGAGTGTTAGTAAATGAGGCGTGGTTTCTCTGCCATAGTGTTAGTAAAGGAGGCGTGGTTTCTCTCCCTCAGTGTTAGTAAAGAAGGCGTGGTTTCTCTGCCATAGTGTTAGTATAGGAGGCGTGGTTTCTGTGCCTCAGTGTTAGTAAAGAAGGCGTGGTTTCTCTGCCATAGTGTTAGTGAAGGAGGCGTGGTTTCTGTTCCTGAGTGTTAGTAAATGAGGCGTGGTTTCTTTGCCATAGTGTTAGTAAAAGAGGCGTGGTTTCTCTCCCTCAGTGTTAGTAAAGAAGGCGTGGTTTCTCTGCCATAGTGTTAGTGAAGGAGGCGTGGTTTCTGTGCCATAGTGTCAGTAAAGGAGGCGTGGTTTCTCTGCCATAGTGTTAGTGAAGAAGGCGTGGTTTCTGTGCCATAGTGTTAGTAAAGGAGGCGTGGCTTCTGTGCCTCAGTGTTAGTAAAAGAGGCGTGGCTTCTGTGCCTCAGTGTTAGTAAAGGAGGCGTGGTTTCTCTGCCATAGTGTTAGTAAAGGAGGCGTGGTTTCTGTGCCATAGTGTCAGTAAAGGAGGCGTGGTTTCTGTGCCATAGTGTCAGTAAAGGAGGCGTGGTTTCTGTGCCATAGTGTTAGTGAAGGAGGCGTGGTTTCTGTGCCACAGTGTTAGTAAAGGAGGCGTGGTTTCTGTGCCATAGTGTTAGTGAAGGAGGCGTGGTTTCTGTGCCATAGTGTCAGTGAAGGAGGCGTGGTTTCTCTGCCATAGTGTTAGTAAAAGAGGCGTGGCTTCTGTGCCTCAGTGTTAGTAAAAGAGGCGTGGTTTCTCTGCCATAGTGTCAGTAAAGGAGGCGTGGTTTCTGTGCCATAGTGTTAGTAAAAGAGGCGTGGCTTCTGTGCCTCAGTGTTAGTAAAAGAGGCGTGGTTTCTGTGCCATAGTGTTAGTAAAGGAGGCGTGGTTTCTGTGCCATAGTGTCAGTAAAGGAGGCGTGGTTTCTGTGCCATAGTGTTAGTGAAGGAGGCGTGGTTTCTGTGCCTCAGTGTTAGTAAAGGAGGCGTGGTTTCTCTGCCATAGTGTTAGTAAAGGAGGCGTGGTTTCTGTGCCATAGTGTCAGTAAAAGAGGCGTGGTTTCTGTGCCATAGTGTCAGTAAAGGAGGCGTGGTTTCTGTGCCTCAGTGGCAGTAAAGGAGGCGTGGTTTCTGTGCCATAGTGTTAGTAAAGGAGGTGTGGTTTCTCTGCCATAGTGTTAGTAAAGGAGGTGTGGTTTCTCTGCCATAGTGTTAGTAAAGGAGGCGTGGTTTCTCTGCCATAGTGTTAGTAAAGGAGGCGTGATTTCTCTGCCATAGTGTTAGTAAAGGAGGCGTGGTTTCTGTGCCTCAGTGTTAGTAAAGGAGGCGTGGTTTCTCTGCCATAGTGTCAGTAAAAGAGGCGTGGTTTCTCTGCCATAGTGTCAGTAAAAGAGGCGTGGTTTCTCTGCCATAGTGTCAGTAAAAGAGGCGTGGCTTCTGTGCCTCAGTGTTAGTAAAGAAGGCGTGGTTTCTCTGCCATAGTGTCAGTAAAAGAGGCGTGGTTTCTCTGCCATAGTGTCAGTAAATGAGGCGTGGTTTCTTTGCCATAGTGTTAGTAAAAGAGGCGTGGTTTCTCTCCCTCAGTGTTAGTAAAGAAGGCGTGGTTTCTCTGCCATAGTGTTAGTATAGGAGGCGTGGTTTCTGTGCCTCAGTGTTAGTAAAGAAGGTGTGGTTTAGTAAAGGAGGCGTGGTTTCTGTGCCATGGTGTTAGTAAAGGAGGCGTGGTTTCTGTGCCATGGTGTTAGTAAAGGAGGCGTGGTTTCTGTGCCATAGTGTTAGTAAAGGAGGCGTGGTTTCTGTGCCTCAGTGTCAGTAAAGGAGGCGTGGTTTCTGTGCCTCAGTGTCAGTAAAGGAGGCGTGGTTTCTGTGCCATAGTGTTAGTAAAAGAGGCGTGGTTTCTGTGCCATAGTGTTAGCAAAGGAGGCGTGGTTTCTGTGCCTCAGTGGCAGTAAAGGAGGCGTGGTTTCTGTGCCATAGTGTTAGTAAAGGAGACGTGGCTTCTGTGCCATAGTGTTAGTGAAGGAGGCGTGATTTCTCTCCCTTAGTGTTAGTAAACGAGGTGTGGTTTCTCTGCCATAGTGTTAGTAAAGGAGGCGTGATTTCTCTGCCATAGTGTTAGTAAACAAGGCGTGGTTTCTCTGCCATAGTGTTAGTGAAGGAGGCATGGTTTCTGTTCCTGAGTGTTAGTAAACAAGGCGTGGTTTCTCTGCCATAGTGTTAGTAAAGGAGGCGTGGTTTCTGTGCCATAGTGTTAGTAAAGGAGGCGTGGTTTCTGTGCCATAGTGTTAGTAAAGGAGGCGTGGTTTCTGTGCCATAGTGTTAGTAAAGGAGGCGTGGTTTCTGTGCCATAGTGTTAGTAAAGGAGGCGTGGTTTCTCTGCCATAGTGTTAGTAAAGGAGGCGTGGTTTCTGTGCCATAGTGTTAGTAAAGGAGGCGTGGCTTCTGTGCCTCAGTGTTAGTAAAAGAGGCGTGGCTTCTGTGCCATAGTGTTAGTAAAAGAGGCGTGGCTTCTGTGCCATAGTGTTAGTAAAAGAGGCGTGGTTTCTGTGCCATAGTGTTAGTAAAGGAGGCGTGGTTTCTGTGCCATAGTGTTAGTAAAGGAGGCGTGGCTTCTGTGCCATAGTGTCAGTAAAAGAGGCGTGGCTTCTGTGCCATAGTGTAAGTAAAGGAGGCGTGGTTTCTCTGCCATAGTGTTAGTAAAGGAGGCGTGGTTTCTGTGCCATAGTGTCAGTAAAGGTGGCGTGGTTTCTCTGCCATAGTGTTAGTAAAAGAGGCGTGGTTTCTCTGCCATAGTGTTAGTAAAGAAGGCGTGGTTTCTGTGCCATAGTGTTAGTAAAGGGGGCGTGGTTTCTGTTCCTTGGTATTAGTGAAGGAGGTGTGGCTTCTGTCACTCATTTATAAATAAATGAGGTGTGGTTTTGTGCAGTAGTCTTAGTGTTCATAAAGAAGACGTGGCTTCTGTAAGAATTAGTGAAGGAGGCGTGGCTAATGTTCTTTAGCCTTGGTGAAGGAGGCGTGGCTTCTGTGTTTAAACTCCTCCCTACTTTTACAGTACAATTAATTTGGATGACTAATAAAATAAAGGCTGTTGATGGTGAACTCAGATTTCCGACCTCCTCGCGCTGACCTTCACACAAGCACGTCGTGTCTGAGTTTTTCGAGCCCACTTGATTTGCGAGTGGATAAACGGGAGCCGCGCCTATCAGAAACGATAAAGCTCCTTTCTGTGAGCGTGCACGATGCTGAACTTTGCGAGGGAGGATAAACGATAAGCCTTTTAATCTCTCAAGGTCGACGTCGAGCTTCAGCAGCAAAATATCTGAAGTGCGTTAGTCAGAGCAGCCGAATCACAGTGCAGGAATCTGCTGATAAAATTATACAGAAACATCTGAAAGTTAGAGGAAATCGAGTTGCAGGTTTTCTTTTGAAACTTCGGGCGTTTTTAAACATCAGTCAGAGATCAAGCTTTTTTTAAATTAACAAAAGAAAACATTAGCTGGTGAAAAAAGAATGAACTGATTTTTGATCATTTTTCCACTAGGAAGCATCAGGAAGTCCATCTAACCTCAGAGAGGAACGCGTGAAGATGAGCACAGAACACAAAAAGTCTTTTTTTCTCTTTATTTATAGTGTCAGAGATTCTGTCTCAGCTCTCATAAGTGATTCCCAGTTAATACTGAGAACTGCATTGTTCTTCACTACGGCATGAGCAGGAACATTTTAGCGCTAAAAATAACGCTCTGAGACTGCACAAAAAAAATTATTCTTTGTTTTTTGAACAACAGATCGACTATAACGTCACTTCAGCCCTAGTAGCCCATTCGTCTGATCTCAATCTAAGTGAAATTGACTCCTCTGATTGATTCGCTATTTAGTTAATGAATATAATTATAGAATTGAAGAAAAATGACTAAAAGGGGCGGGGCTTATGCTTTTAAAACAATTTATCAAATTTTAATCAAACTCTTAACAATTCAGTGGATATAAAAGTCAAAGAAAAATCATTTAAACCACGAAGCTCTCTAAATGCATTAGCTACATGAATAACATGTTCTATGAATCTTCTCCCTCCATCCCATCCCAACCCCTGGTGTTTCTGCAGCGCTACGGCTCTGTGCGTTGGTTTAGTTTAAACTCTGATTGATTGCACTTAGGGGGCGCTCTTTTTCCGTTTTTTGTATTTCGCTTTCTGGAAGTTTTATGTCTTTTCATACAGATTTGTGGGTGGGGCTAAATGTAAATATGCCATAAATTTCCTAACAGGGTAAAAAAAAATTGGTTAAATGAAGAGGGAAATCTGTTAAATATTGCAGCTTAGACAGTTAGTTGTTAGTGTAAAATATTTCTATTTAAAAAAAGTTTGTTCATACAGTATGTGGAGAATTACAGTAGTTTCAGGCTTTTGACCAGAGGCTTAATTCACTTACTTTATATCTTCTATATCGCTTTATCCTGTATTCAGGGTCGCTGGGACCTGGAGCCTATCCCAGAAGACTTAGAGCACGAGGTGGGGTACACCCTGTACAGGGTGCCAATCCATCGCAGGGCACACACACATACACACACTACGGGCAATTTGGGAACACCAATTAACCTAACCTACATGTCTTTATGGAAGGAAACCAGAGTACCCAGAGGAAACCCACCAAGCACAGGGAGAAGATGCAAACTCCATGCACACTGAGACAGGAATCGAGCCTGGCCAGGAATAGAACCCAGACCCTGGATGTGCAATGCGACAGTGCTAACCACTACACCACCGCGCCACCAGGTTTAATTCAATTTAATTGAATTTTATTTGTATAGCGCTTTTAACAATTGTTCACAATCACACAATCAAAAGCAATTATGGCAATAAGTATGAAATGTAAAGAATGTGTATGAGACAAAAAGGATTAAGACATCAGTTTTATTTTAAAATAATAGAATATATAGAATATAAAGAATATAACTTGTGCAAACAATAATGAAAATGTCATGTTTTTTTAAATACTTTTATATCTTGGAGTTCTAAGAATTGTTTCCAAATTTAGCACAGAAGTAAAAAAGCACACGCTGATTATCAGCACTAAATCTAAAACAATCAAAAGACTCAAATCAGAGAACAACAAAGCAGGAGGCGAGGACAGGAGAGGAAATCAGGTCCCATAAACACGGAGACACAGAAGACCCGTAGAGGAGCGCGATGGCGTTCACACTGCTCTAACTAACCAGAACACAATTACCTTCACCACATGAACCGCGTGCAGGCACAACATCCAACATGGCTTCCAGATGGTTCCTGTCTCTCCCACACACACACACACACACACACACACACACACATATCAGAGCCTAAAGATCTCCTAATGGTGTGAAGGTCACGGTATCGGTTTAACCTCCATTCTGTACAACTACAACACCGTATAGCATGTACAGTATAGCATTATAACGCTACATTAAAGCGAACAGGTGACTCTTTATCGCTCAAGTCAACTGTATATATCTAATAGTGGGCAAAGTACACAAAACCTGTACTTGAGTAAAAGTAGAGATCGACTATGAGAAATTTTACTGAAGTATAAGTAGAAGAACTCATCTTTAAGTATCAAAAGTACCGTTAAAATCTCTCCTTCTCTTTCCTTCCTGATTGTAACCTGCAGTTCGTGTCATTGTGTGTTACGTTATTAGGCTTGTTTCGAATGAAATGTAAGTCATGCAGTTACACACAATATTCAGAAAATTTCTGTTTTAAATATGACACACCACTGGCATACTGTAGGTAACGCGACGCCATGCAGAAATGTAATTCAGTAAAAGTAAAGGTATTTGCTGTATGTTTTGAGCGGAGTAAAAGTAAAAAGTGTCCTTTAATAATAACTACTTATATAAAGTACATAATGTAAGTACACATGTTTTTTTTACCCGACAGTAGGCTAATGTACACATTCTGGGCATGTTTATGCCAGTTTCATGTGCACTAATAAATGCATTTTTGTGTTATGATTATTTTTAACTTATAATAATAATAATAATAATAATAATACTCCGTTTATCAGGTCAAAACCCCATTGTAACTGCCAAGGATCTGTAATCAGTGTGATCATTGTTTAGCTGATGCACCTTTTATTTTCAAATTAGCAAAACAAGCAATTTTTTCTTTCCTAGCAAGGGCTAATCAACTAGCCTAGCTTGGTGTCTGGATTAGCTCATTATGATATCTGACTCTCCAGCATGTCGTCCTCCATCTTTGTCTCTCTCACCTGATTGGTCAGAAGTTCCTGAGATGCGATTGAGACATTTCCTCCACTTTTTCATTTAGGATGAAATATAAAATGAAAATAAACGCGTGCTACAAGAGTGTGACAGCATCCTGACTAGCATAATAAAACGATTTTCACAATATAAATCACTCGAGATGTGTTCGAAAATTAAATGCCTCAGAGCCTTTAAATACAGCGACCTTTTTTAAAAAGCAGGTAATTATGAATCCATTTGTAGCCTGAAGCTATTGTTTGATTATCTGGAAGCGGCAATCAAGCAAAAAAAATAAAAAGTAAAAAAAGGAAAGAAAGAAACGCTAAAGAAAAGCAGAACACACAGCCGAGTCCGGGTATTCATTAAAAGGCTCTTCAATGCGGAGAGCTCATTCAATTCGGGTCTGGAGACGCAGAGTTTCTGCCATCCATCAGAGGGAACATGGCGTCCTGATTGCTTTTAGAGCTGCTACTGATTCAAAAGAGGCTTTAACGTCTTAGTCAGGATGAAGTGCTTTGCTCTAATGAACTTTTTTTTTTTTTTGCTTGAATTGGTCAGGAGTTTCTAAAGTTTTGGTTTTCTTCCAGTTGCTACTCATCACTTTGGTTTGTGGGAAATAAAGCTCTGAATTAGAGACGCCTGTGACTTTAAAACACAATTGTGCCATCGGTCTGTGCTGGTCGTCTAGAGGGTTTGGGCACAAATCACCTAACGAGCTTCAGAGTAACGGTAAAGTCACACTCGGTGTGCCTCGTCAAGATGTCATTAATTGCCAATTAAAAATGGTTTTATTTATTTGCTGGATGAAAGAAGAGTCAACACCGTGGAACAGGAATGCACTGAAATCATTCAGGTCATTTACGAAGAATTTTAAAACTTAGAATGTTCAAAAGAAGAATATATGAGATGATTAGAGCTGTGAATCAGACCTAGACTGTTGACCCGATTTTAAATCTGATCTGATTTCATACTGTTAATGCTTACCATCTGATTTGTCCCAAGCAGATATATTTGCTGGCTCTAAAGTATTAAAATATACCAAAAGTATCTAAAAAAAGGTTGTTGATTGTGTAATTATAACATCTCATATTAAGTGATGATTTTTTCCTGCCAATGTTCTGCTCCATACTCCAGACCAGTACATAACATAAAAACATGAGATAAAAAAGCAGAAATACTCGTACAAAATGCGAGTATTTGCAGAAAATGTAAAAGTTGCATTGAAAAAAAAAAGTTGTCCCGATCAAAAAAAAATCAATCTTAATATCAGATAATTAAGGCGTTTCTTATCAATCAGAAAACACCCTAAGTTATCTTTAGATTTTAATATATAAAACCCACTAATAATAAATACCAAATGTTCTTGATCATCAGGACAGCAGGTTGCTCGGTAATAAACGGAACAGGAGCTTTAACGCAAACAGAAAAGCGCTGCTGCTGGCTGTGAAGATCCTGTACACAAAGAATTACATGCAGTTTCATAAAAGATGTGTTTGTTGTTTGTTTGTTTGTTTGTTTGTTTATATAATAAAGTCAGCGGGATGAGTGTAATGCACAATCTGCTACACAATATTCCAGAGAATCTGCTGCGCCAATCTGTGTGTGGGTGAGGAATAAATTATAAATGTCCAGAAATATCACATCTGTAAAGACGTCAAGTTATTTAAAATAAGACAGATAACGATATGGACATTAGGACGTTGGTCCACAAGGACCCACAAATCTGAACAAAGTTCTGTTCTTATAATTCAGCTATGAATATTTAAACAACTATTGAGCTATTTTTAAACGGATTAATACTAACAACATTATGGAAGAAATAAAACACTTAGTGTTGTGCTGTTACAGGAAACTAATGAACAAACGATTATTGTAGTGAAGCCGAGACACTGAGATCAATGAGTTTTACAACAGTTACATTTCTTCTGTTAAATAACAACAGGTCTGCTACACTTGTTTTTTCTTTCCACACCCATCCCGAGGCATCTGGAGATTGTGCCAGCTCCAGTAGGCAGAGGCCAACCCTGAGAAGATCTTGATTCATCATGGTTTGGGTCTACACATGCTGCTCCTGAGCTTCTAGTGATCCAGACCCCCCTCTGTCCTCTGCACCTGCTGAACTGGACTCCATGATCACTTGGACAACTTCTGTTATACTGAACTTCCAGCAGCCTAACGCATGATGTCGCTATATAATCCCTGCTATCCATTATCACCCAGATGAGGATGGGTTCCCTGTTGAGTCTGGTTCCTCTCAAGGTTTCTTCCCATTACCATCTCAGGGAGTTTTTCCTTCAGCACCGTCGCCCTCGGCTTGTTCATCAGGGACGATCTCACAATCTCATTATTATCTAAACACATTTTTTTCTCACTCATACATTCTTTCATACATTTTCTTTTCGTTTTGTGAAGCTGCTTTGAGACAATGACAATTGTTAAAAGCGCTATATGAATACAATTTTATTTTATTGAATCTCTGTAACTAGCTAGTTTGTTATTTCTGTAGCTAACTTTATAATTATCTCTGCATATAGTTATTGTTTAAATCTCTATAGCTAGCTTTATTGTTATCTCTGTAGATAGCTAGTTCGCTATCTCTGCAGCTACTGTAGTTATATTGGAATTCTTTTTCTTTGTTTTATTTATTTATTTATTTATTTATTTATGTCAGCTGCCAGCCAACTTATAGTGCATTACCGCCACCTGCTGGACTGGCATGTGGAGCATTAGATTGACAGAACACCAAGCAAACAAATATATATTTTTTTTTAAATAATAAAAAAAATTAAATAATAATAATAAAAAAGTATAAAATAAAGTTTTTTAGCTTAGATTTTATGCACCAGGCCAGTTTCATTTAGATAATTAAATATACCACCTATATTTTATCTGTATTGTCATCTATCTTCCCCAGTATGTTTTCTTTAAGTTTGTTAATCTAGTTATATTGTTATCTCTGTAGCTAGTTTTATTAGCTGTAGCTTACTTTTATTATTATTATAGTTTTATTATCTATCTCTAGCCAAAAAAAATAAAGCTACTTACGCTCATAAATTTATTAATAGAGGTAATGTTATAATTATAATGTCTGTTTATTTTTTCTTTTGTGTATGCAATGCACTTAAGTAGTTATAGATAGCTTTATATTTATTTATTTAATGTCTGTAGCTTTCTACATTTTATATTTGCAGCTAGCTGTATATATATATATATAGCTATGTTTTTATTGCTAGCTATTAGATTTTGTCTGTGTAGCACGCATGTTTTCATGTCTGTAGTTAATTACATTTTATTTATTTATTTATTTATTTATTTATTACCTAATAGTGCTAATTAGCCTAGTCTGACGTTTGCCTCGTCACATATGGGTATATTAGTGCAGAACTGAAAGCTTAGGTTTTGTTTTATTGTTTAAATGTTTTTTATTATAAATCCAGAGTGCTGCCCCCTTGTGGTGTGGAGTTCATTTCTTTTTCACTCCGCACAGAATGTACTGTACCTACACGTAATGCATACTGTCTTTGAAGGTTTAAGGTGTTGATACTTATCACCTGTGACAGTTCTTTCACAACATGTGCAGTAAGTTAATCAGGACACTGCGTGACTTTAGACTGAATAACCTCTACAGAGATAGAGCTGTTCCATACTCTACTGTACTGTAGGTGTCTGTGTTAAAAGGACCTGATGTAATTTTTAGTTGTCGTTAGATGATGCGCGAGTAAAATTTGGGACATGTGAGAAAATTTTAGACCATCTTAATCCATGGACTGCTCACTCCACAAACTGCTTTCCTTCTACCCAAAGCTTGATATTGTATTCTAATACCGAAGGATAAAAAATGAACAGGAGATCAGAAAAATGCTGTACTGTCCCTTATTCCAGTCATGCACCATGGAGTTCCATTAGCAAAGTGCTAACACAGATACATCACACACATATAGAAAATAAAAACAATTAGCCTAATGGAGATGTTCAAGAACAAATGGGTTACACCAGGTGATCAATTAGACCGAGGAAAATACATTTAGAGGACAGACATCATAATGGAAGCGTAAAAAGGGGACAAAAAGTAATTAATCTTATCTTTAATGTAAAATCTCTCTCTCTCACACACACACTCTCTCTCGCTCACGTTTAATAACTGGGAGGAGAAACACACATGGTGATAATCTGATGTGTCTGTTTAAAAATCCCAAATCTGACAGAATTCCCAAACGACTTCGTTTTACTTAGGAATTCTCGATCTGTTAAACATTACACTTTATACTTATTTCACTTCATGAAACATTATTAATACTAATTATTTGACATTAAACTTGGATTGTTCATTTATTCCGGCTGTTTAATGAATATTTGAATATAATGAATCATTTTGTACACTTTGTAACAGACCTCATTACCCAGACTTGGTTTTGTGTAAATGTTTGCAGAGACCACTGCGAACTAATCACTCGTCAGATTCATGTCTTTACACAATTCTGCTTCTCTTAAAAAAAGAATTGTTCATATGAGTAAGTGTTAATCAGTCACTAATGACCAACACAGCTCATTTGCATTTGGCCACGCCCAGAATATTTCACAAAGTGCTGCAGATGACAAAATGGTAACCAAAGGGGAATCTAATTGTATTTGTAATTGCAACTTTGAGTGAAAGAGTGAAAGGGTTCCAGTAATGCAGCTCAACCACTGCAGCTCAACCACTGACCCCAGACACATACTAACTCCTCCTCCTTTTTTAAAAGGCGCCATTACTTTTGTTCTGACTGGACTTCTAGTTCATTCCCTTTCCAGCCTCACTGTTTTCTCTGTCTTGACGTTAACGAGACAAAAGATGTCAGGAAACCTAAAGTTACAGTTTTAATTCTGTTAGAAAGCACCGACACTGGAGGCTCAAAAGGCAAAACAGGCGACATTTACAGAAGACTTCAGTCACAGTACAGTAATGAGACTCTCAGTCGCAGTAAAACATCTGAACGGTGCAAATGTTTTAAAGAAGTCCGTACGTCTGTGACTCGGAGCTCACTGCAGTCATTCCCGTAAATATTCAGTAAGTGGAACTCACTCACCAACACCACATGCACATTACAGAGTCTCGACTTGGATTCATTGCCACGCCCCGTATAGTCCTAACCCCGCTCCAAGATATTTCCACATGTTTAGGCCATTAAAGGAGTTCCTGGGAGCCCAGCGGTTCAGACATGATGCATGGCTCCAGCGTACCAGGAGAACTTTCCCTGGGATAAGTGCATTAGTGTATCAGGGGATTATAAAGAGAAATAAAGAGAAATTTTACCTCATTCTGCACAATCAATCAAAAGTCCCACTTTGACTCGAACCCCCCTCTCATTCGAGTAATGTGTTAAGCAGCACTTATGGCTCTTTTTTTAATTAATTAAATTTCAATTGTGGTTTCAATTTGGGTTTACAATGAAATGAAATGAAAATAATTTGTATAAGATTATACCATTACACAATAATTCTCGCTTTCTGTTATAAATCCAGCGCTTTCACTCTTCACTAAAAGCCCAAACACACTCTCAGCCAGGCTGGGGCATTTATCTCATTTCTTTTTTTTTATAATAAAAAAAATTATGATTATGACAACTACAATAATCGAGCAATCCTAACTGTCATTGTACCGTTTTCCATTGAAACACATTTTTCTTTCTTTTTTGTGCTGTTTTTTTTTTACTTGCTGTCTGAACTCTTGTATCCTGTAATTTTAAAGAATAGAGATCCATAAACTCCGACATATTTTGCACTCAAAGGCTGAAAATGTGTGTTTTGTGCTTGATTGTGTGGGAGAGAGAGAGAGAGAGAGAGAGAGAGAGAGAATTGCTGATTTTTGGTTTTATTTTTGCAAGCCCGCTCGCTTTAATGTTCAAAGTAAAATGTTGCCCTATTAGCGAATTCAATCCGATATGGAATTAGGACACAAAGTAAACAATAACAACAACAGCAACAACAAAAAGCCCATTTTCTTACAGCATATCTAAAAATGTTCTTTAATCTAGGCAAAATAAATAAGATTACATCAAACCAAACAGAGATTATTAAGATTATTTCTAATCAAATGTTACTAAAAGTCTTGTTCTGTTGGCAGAACAACTTTTGCAACTAGGACAACTTTTCCCTAGAAACTTAATAATCTTATATTTAATTCATTTGTAAACTTATTTTAAGATTCAATAATATTGCTAAGATATACATTAATTTGCATTTAAGATTTACTGTACATCTACTGTATGATTGAACGTCTCTCTCTCTCTCTCTCTGTCACTGCATCATTTACAGTCTTTCATTATGTTTTATTAACTCTTTAGCTCCAAAGTGCAAGTTTCATTTCAGCAGGTGTGTGTGTGTGTGTGTGTGTGTGTGTGTGTGTGTGTGGTTTCAAAGAATAACTGACATCAAACCCTGAGAAAAGAACAAAAGAAAAATTAAAACATGATACAGACCTAAAGATTATATAACTCCAGGAAAATCCAGAATACAGAAACTGTACTAAGAACCGAGCGCTAGTGTACGTTTATACTGCGTCTGAGAGAGAGAGAGATCCTTTCAAAATAAAGAAAAAGTTAAGGACAGAAAACAAGAAAGTGAGGGGGAGAAAATTGGGAGCAACACAGATAGATAGATAGATAGATAGATAGATAGATAGATAGATATATAGATAGATAGATATATAGATAGATAGATAGATAGATCTTCTCTTAAAAACATGAAAAAAGACTGAATGAACCTGAAAGCAAGAGAGAGAGAGAAGTCTTTATTGAAACTAAAATGTTTCCTTACATAAAAAAGAGAGAGAGAGTGTGTGTGAGTGATGGAAAGAGCAAAAGAAGTGAGATCAAGAAAAAATGATGCAAAGATACTGTAGGAAGAGAGAGAGAGAGAGAGAGAGAGAGAGAGAGTTTTTCTTTAAAAAGCATAAAAAAATAAAAGATTGCAAGAGAAAGCAAAAAGGATGAAGTCAATAAACAGACAGATAGAAAACTCACGTGGGTGAATTTTGGATTCTGAAACGTGTTTTCCAACTCAATCACATTTACCACGCCCACAAAACTCCATATTAGGCCTAGATTTCTGAGAACAACAAACTGGCAGCTAAACGGTGCAAGAGCGCCTCCTATAGAAAGTTTGTGATAGCTCTTCCACTAATGCAGCGCGGCCACCGCGGCGCAGCAGCTACGACAGACACACACTAACTCCACCTGGGTTCCTTTACTTTTGTTCAGATTGATCCATTAATTAACGATTTGCTTTTTAAATCATTTTGATGTGAAATAAAGCGACAGAACACAGAATGAGTTTCACAAACGCGAGCTGAAATTAAGACATGAAGCGCAGCATAAAAATCTCAGGTGAGGGGTACGCAGTATTAAGGAACGTTCTGGAAATTTCCACAGATCGAACAGTTAACGCGGTGGAAAAGGGAATAATTGTTACCTCTTTTTATTTTCATTATAAAAAGTCAAACAGCAGGTGTGGAAATCCTGAGTGCATCATTTTTTTACAGTTTACTTTCCAGAACACAAAATTTCATTAGCTTTCTAACGATCCAGAGGCTGAAATCTGCTCAGCGTCCACACCGCCGTTCAGATGTTTGCAGTCGACAACCAGGACTAATGCATTTCTTATACTTTATACTTTTACCCCAATATATGACATCATTCTTTCATCATGTTCACTCAGAATTAGCAAAAATATTTAAAGATAGAATAAGAATTTCAAACTAATTAAAGAAATTACAGCAAATTCTCTCATGCTTGTACTTCTTTTGTTTCTTCTTACTTGTCACAATTAACACAATATATTCCTAGTAGGAATTACATGTTTAAACAAATCTTTCCACTTGGCAATTCTAATATTTCCCAGTTCCCACTAAATAATGAACACAACCTTACCTCTATTTCAAAATTTCTTTTTTTTTTTTTCAGAAAAAAAGAAATATTATTATAATAATTTTTCAGCGATTATATAATTTGTAGACAGTCGACTCAGTAGTTCCCGCAAATTTACAGCGGAAACCGAGGAACAACGGAATAACTTTTTAAAATAAACTCTATCACACCACGCCCTGCAAATCTGTAGTATTACTGTTATTTTATTTTTCTAAAGCTAATTTTCAGACATTTTTCAGCATTTAATCTGGGTGAGTTTCAGCATTTTTCTATGTTGTGGCATTAGAGTAAAAAGATCGCTCAGGACGTCTCTAATTTCCCCGCCACAGATTGCTGATCCTCCGGGGAGACGCCTGGACTTTCCCGAGTCGACTGGACAGTGAAAGCAAATCTCTCTAATGTCTCCTAATATTTCACAATTTTCTATTTCACATAAACACACAATATCATCAAAATTTACATACACACACATACATGCACGCAAAAAAACACAAATTGTTTTATAAAATTATAATCATAGGAAAGCTGATATTCCATAAGTGCAATGACAATTGACAGTTTGACAATCGTGGGATTATATTTTTCAATATATTTTAACTGTAATTTATATGTTTGTTTGTACATTATACACCACATACCAGGAAAAAAAAGGAAAAAAAATGATAAAAAAGAAAAAGATGTTGTTTGTGAAGCCAGCGATTTGGGTGCTGTTTTGTTCAGCATAAGGCCTTTTTCTTTTTTTTTTTTTCCTTTCTTTCTTTTTTTTTTAAAACTTTATTCGTATAGCAGCTGTCTCAAATTGGATCAATTTAACTTTATTCTTGACCTATTCATTCACGGTCATTAAATAAAATTTTGCCACTACAATATTAAAAATTCAAGCTGGAAATAAATAAACAATATTTTCAAATAGGGCTGTAAGATCTTATTTTTGTTTAAAAGCAAAAATTGGAATGAACTGCTAAGTGCAACGTTAAACTCCATAAATCTATTGTGATGCTCGTCACAGTTCACTTGTTCCATTGCCATCCCACTCCGGGAAAGAAAGTAAGCAGAAAAACATTGTTCCCATCACCCATACTCATGAACACATCCACGCGGTTGTAACACACGGCCTGTGACTGAGTCGAGGATGGGAAATGACCGCGCGAAACTTTAGGAGCGCTTCTGTAAATAATACTGAGCTCCTGTTACTGAGGGAGACGATCCTGAGATCCTTCACCAGGCCCGATGAAGAGCAACGTGATGGAATGGAATATATCCCAAACAATATAATAAATAAGTGGTATCGTGTTATTATCGTACTTTAAATTTATCACACCGCTCAAACCCTGAACTGTGGAAACTCTTTCATCATCGCTGACATAACAGCAGGATTACGGAATAAACCTTCAATTCCTTTTTGGTTAGAGCTAAAAACAAACTATTGTTGAAATCAGTCAACATGTGTTGATCATAAAAAGCTATAAAATGGCATGTTTACTTTTCATTTCTTTTTTCTTAATTATAATAATAATTCAACAAATGTGTAGAATCGGCGATCCCAAGTGACGACAATGACGGTGGCGATTACGATGATTGCGATTGTGACAATGTCTCTCTTTGTAATCAAACTAAAACCATTTCACACACCATCGAGGAATAAAAAAAAATGATTTGTACAGAATATTTCGTATCTTTTCAAACTACCTTCCAAATTACCGCTCTGACTTACATCAGAGGCAGAAATCATGTGCTGTTCATATGGACACACACACACACTGTACATGTACATGCCATATCTGTACACACGCTTACACTGTACACACAGAACACTCCGCTTAGAAATAACTCTTTAAACATATATATCTATTTTTTCATCAATTCTTTTCTTTTGGCGTCAGTAAGAAGGAAAGAAATCTTTGATTCCTGCCTTGAATACAAATCAGCTCTAATAAAGACACTCTCTCTTTCTCTCTCTGTTTCTGTTTCTCTCTGAGGAGAAAAATAAAGATAAAACAGTACGTCTCTCTGAGAACAGATTTACACAGCAGTGTTTGTATTTTCCTGAAATGTTTTTCATGTTCATCTTATGAAATCCTAAAAGGGAATAAATTCTTATCCTGGTGCGTCAAGAAGATCAGGATTTATCCCAAATAAGCATTTTTTAAAGAAAGCACCAGAATTAAAAAGGAATAAAATACCTCAAGATTTTCTTATTGCTTTTTTTTTTTTAATCAAGAACTCTTTAAAAGGGAAAAAAAACAGCTAAATATTTGGTTTATATATATATATTTGCTTCATTCAAGATTTTTTTTCTAAATACAATGACAGCGTTTTAAAGCAGGTAGCTGTTGCTGTTTGATGATGAGTGTATCGTGTTATTAACAGAAATGTAACAACATCAAAGAAAGACAGAAACAAATGTACACACACGCGCGCGCGCATATATACATCTATATAAAAAGTCGTGCGTTAAATTGCGCACCAGCCTCCCACGCTGTGCGCGCGCCTACCCTCCCGTGCAGGAGCGAGTTTATTAACATGACACACACACACACACACACACACGCTCACGCATTAACACACACACACACTTTTTTTTTTTTTTTTGAGAAAGAAAGCCACAAACAAACAGCCAATGTGTTTTTGTTTGTTTGTTTGTTTGTTTGTTGCAGTGAAGCCCAGCGCACTTACATGGAGCTGATGTTCTGGAAGAGCTCGGAGATGCTGGGCGCGTGCGTGCCGTTACCCCCCGCGTCCATGCCCGTCTCGTGCAGCGCGAGCAGGGGGAAGAAGCTGCCCTGGTGCGACTTATTGCAGTAAATCTCCGTCATGGTGCAGCTGCAGGTCGGCGGACACTCCAGCACCGAGCTCACACACACCCCGAGCGCCCCGAGCGCGAGCACAAGCCTCCAGCAGGAGAGGCGCAGCGGCGGCACCGGACGCGTCTCCATCAGCATCATCATCATCATCTTCATCATCATCCTCCTTCTTCTTCTTTCCTTCGGCACGCTGTTGCATGCATGCACTCTTTTCCTTTTTTGCGGGGAAATACACAAGCACAGGCACACACGCACGCGCTCACATCCACACACTCATCCCCACACCCGTCCACATCCACACACACACACACACACACACTGAGATGCGCGCAGTGGGATGCTGGAACAACGCGGATGCGGTGCTGACCGTGGTGTTCCACTTCTCCGATTAAGACCAAGAGAGGAGAAAACAAGGGGAACAATATCCACACACACACACACACACACACACACTACTCCGTTAGAAAATCGATATCCTCTCCGGTTTGGTCCTCTCCTCCCATTGCACGGGTCGCATCGCGGATGCTCTTTCAGTGCGTCTCCACTTAGTCCTATCAGTGCGCGTACAGGGGAAGGTATAGCACACACACACACACACACTCAGAGAGAGAGAGAGAGAGAGAGAGAGAGAGAATAACACACACACACACACACACACACACACACCGTCCGTGATCTGAGCATCAAGTCCCACCTACTGGGCAGATTTAAAACTGGCGCACCTGCAACACACACACACACACACAGCTATCAGATCAGATCGAAAACACTGCAGTGCTTTTATTTTTGTGCCTTTACAGTATTCTCAATCTAAATCAAATGCTTGTAAAACAAATACATATATTTATACACACTGAGTGTTTCAGCTGCATGATGTTCAGATCTGGTTTCATTCCTGAACCTCAGAAAAACTCAACAGGTTTTAAAAAAAAAAAAAATCATCCTTTAAAGCAGTGCTTCACATTTTCTAAGCAGGCACCGCGTTCTACACCTCCCCAGTCTTTAAACATGGGGCTCTCTAAGTGGATCTTACATTTTTTTTAAGTATTTATCTTTTCATTATTATTATTTGTCCAGTAAGATTGCATTTTTTTACACATCGTTCCTAACCTGTAGTACCTAACAAATTAGGACAATGAGTTTAACAATAAAACAAAAAATCCCCCAGCTCGTCTCTGTCTCATCATTACAAAACAAATCTGATAAAAATACAATGTCCAGCACTACACAATGGCAAAGTTAAAAGTGCTCCCTCTTGTGGTAAACAACTTAACAGGCACGTGAGAAATATTATGCAACACAAACATTTATTTTTTTGCTTATACCCGTTTAATGAATTAAATTCTTAACAAACAATTATTGATTAATCATTAACATACTTAGTACAGAGCACCACAAGGGACATGAAAGAAGGAAATACAAATCGGATTCCAAAAAAGTTGGGACACTATACAAATCGTGAATAAAAACTGAATGCAATGATGTGGAGGTGCCAACTTCTAATATTTTATTCAGAATAGAACATAAATCACGGAACAAAAGTTTAAACTGAGAAAATGTATCATTTTAAGGGAAAAATATGTTGATTAAAAATTTCATGGTGTCAACAAATCCCAAAAAAGTTGGGACAAGTAGCAATAAGAGGCTGGAAAAAGTAAATTTGAGCATAACGAGGAGCTGGAAGACCAATTAACACTAATTAGGTCAATTGGCAACATGATTGGGTATAAAAAGAGCTTCTCAGAGTGGCAGTGTCTCTCAGAAGCCACGATGAGTAGAGGATCAACAATTCCCACAATGTTGCGCAGAAAGGAACAATATCAGACGTCTGTTGAGCGTTGTAAGAAGAAGGGGAGATGCCACACAGTGAAAATGGCCTTGTCCCAACTTTTTTGGGATTTGTTGACACCATGAAATTTTGAATCAACATATTTTTCCCTTAAAATGATACATTTTCTCAGTTTAAACTTTTGTTCCGTGATTTATGTTCTATTCTGAATAAAATATTAGAAGTTATTAGCACCTCCACATCATTGCATTCAGTTTTTATTCACGATTTGTATAGCGTCCCAACTTTTTTGGAATCCGGTTTGTACTTATTTGGGTAAAATTGTAAATATAAAAAAATAAATAAAAATTGTCCTTACAAAAACTCAGAGTGACTCATACACACCTGGGTCATTCTGCATTTACTAGACAAGCAGTTCCTGTAGAGAAACACTCCTCATTATTAAAGCCAGAAGAATATAAGAATAGAAAATAGCTTAAAATATAAACATGTTTTAAAGTTATGATTTAATAATGTATAAATCAAAATGTTATAACTTTAGCAAATCTGCGCTTTAAAAACACAATGTTTAAACTTAAGTCTCGTCACCGAGACGTTTATACCTTTGTACTTCATTCCTGATGGAAAAATATAAATTTTGTGCAAATTGTATTTTCTATCCCTCATACCCTCCATATATTGTGCTTGTAAGGGTTGCCAGATCACCCTGAAACACCCACTAACGGAAAAAATAAATAAATAACCAGCCCAAAATAAAAATAATAATTATATTCGGACTAACCTTTTTACACTAAAATTAGTCTAATTGTTTATTACCCTCTAATACACATTCCTTTTTTATGGCCAAGATAAATTAAAGATAAACCCAATTACTGTTATATACAATTATTTAAAATTGTGAACAAAAAATGTTTCATCAACCACAACACCAAACAAGAAAAAAAATAGATAAATAAATTAAGCCCTATTTTGTACTTAAATTTAACAAATAATTACTGTATATTTTATTTGAAAAAATCTTTCAACCATTGAACAAGTTTTCTGTTTTTCATTTTAGGCCATGGGTGAAAAGTTTCTTAAGTGTCCTTTATATTGTATAATAATAAATGTAAAGCAAATGTATAATTGTCTATATTCTTTAGCAGATCCACTAACTGATCTGCCATGGATATACCCATGATGCAAAGAGAGAACCGGAAACTTCCTCTAACTCCACAGGATACAAACACGGCCACTGAGGACTTCAACTTCCAGTACACACGATCCAACTCACCTGGTTGCATTTAGATTTTGTCAGTAATCGTAAACACACGCTTGGAAAAAAAGGATTTCAAAAACTACCAGTTTCTTGCATTCATCTTCTTTTAACTTGTAGGTCTTTTTTAATTCTGCTCAGCGCTGTTTATGGTTTTTCTGTTTATTTGTTTGCTTACCTGATTCACCTGTTCTGATACGCTACGATTTCCTGTGGTTGATTTTTGCCACCAGTTTAATAAATCCAACATCCCTGCAATCGAGTCCATCGTTCTGTTTCCTGCTAACATGTTGCTCATTGCTTTATATAATTTACAGTTTCCACTGATATAAAAACACTGGACACAAATCCACCAACACCTACTGTAGTGTCTAGTGTCAGAGGTGTAGCAGCTCACAGTCACACTGGTGACGTATGCTACTGAAATCTTAAATCTGTTTAAATAGGACATAATTAAAAGACGATCAATACAAAAGTTTAACAGTGAACTTAATTACTTAATTATGAATTAAAAAATAATTACATGACCTCAAGGTTTTGCTCATCATGTATTCATGTATATGACTGTGCCATGGAGTTCTGTTGAAAATGTTTAAAGCTTAAATTTGGCTAAGTTTAAAGAACCTTAATAGCTAAACCATTGAATGCTTGCTCAGAGTGGTCTAGCACTACTTATATAAGTATACTATAGAATGTTAAAACGTATTTAAATAATTTGTGCAGATATATTGATTTTTACCGCCATCAAGGGCTTTGAGCCATGACTTCTTAATTGGAGATTTCAACTCAAGACTCGCTAGCTAGCTAAAACAAGCTAATTCATCAAGATCACTGATTTATTCATATATATGATAATTTAAGTCACTAATGTAAACCCCTAAAGTAACAAACTGAATATACACTACACCCATAAACACCAGGTAACATTTACACTCAAAACCTTTTGTTTTTCAGCTACTAACAGAATCTGAATTGCACATCTGAGTGGAGAAATGCTCTTTTATTCTGCCCTCGCCTAGTCAGCGGAGCTCGACCAAAAAATGAGTGAAGGGCTACTAAACTTAACATAATTTTTCAATCATTAGTAAAGGTCATTCAGTCAAAAAAAGATTATTACTGTATAAAATGTAGCTGGAGTTAGCAGTCATGTTTTGAAGAAATATAAATACAGTGGAACCTCGGATTATGAGTAACGCGGTTTGTGAGTGTTACGAAATACGAGCAAAGATTTTAAATAAATTTTGACTTTGAAACCGAAGTCTTGGTCTATAAATACTGAGTATTCTGTATCATGCATGCGCTTCTTGTTTTGATGCTGAGCGTCACGTGATCACAACTGAGCCAATGGTTTTTCTCTTAAAAAGTTCAGTTAAAATTGTTTATTTTTTCATTGCAAAGCAAACAGTACTGCTTATATACTAAGATAATAAAGTTATTTTTTTTATTAAATCTAAAAATAATGCACTATGTGAACATGAACAAATTTACATTTCAGATTTTTTCCTATAATATACAGCAGGGTGTACTGTACACAGAAATATGTACAGAATGTCACTTCTATAAACATTTTAAAATAAAGGTGAAAAAGTAAATCATTATGCTTATGAACAATGTAAAGAATTTAATATTGTTTTAGCGATAATTTCATGAAAGCGAGTTCAGACCTAAATCGCTGCTCCTGCTCCATCCGAGACTTTCAGAAGCTTCAAATAGAGTTAACAAACTGATAAATTTTACGATATACGATATAAAATTAAGTAGAGCCTTTTTGTTATAGTATGAAGCCCCTAGATGGACAAAGGAGGAGAAAAAACGGCAGAAAAAAGTAATGCCAAAAACTTTGGGTTATAATGCAAAACATGACTTGTTTTTTCTTCTGGCCTTTTTTCCTCTTCCTGTAGTAGGTTTTCTCAGTTGAATATAAAAAAGAAATACTGCTGATTATCAACACGGGAATAAATGGCGCATTGTCCAAGTGCAAGTTGATCTTGGAGCTAAACTATTTGCTTTGGGTGAAAGCGCCATCTAGCGATCATTGTGTGTCAGCAGCAGCTTCCCATTCAAAACAATAGGCGGTCAAATGACCGCTGAACCGCGTTATTTCTAGACCTTTCCAAAAGAGCAATTTTTGATTTTTAGAATAGAATAGAAGTATTATTAAAAGAATTTATTTGAGATGTACTGTGTGCAATGTACAATGTGTACACATTGTAATTTTTCTCCATTAAAACAAATTGTTTCCTCTTGTCTATGAAAATATAGCGGTTTGTCGTGTTGCCACTGTAAGAAACCAAAAAGAACCGAAACATAAAAAGTTACAGCTTTACCTCTAAACACTGCCTGGTGCTTAAACTGGAGACTCCTTCCATTAATGTTACAGAATAAGGTGGTACTATAGAAAAGGAAACATGTTAATTAGAATGAGTGAAATAAAATAAACCTGCACTATGCAGAATTAGTTAATACCTTTGTGACTACCAGGTTTCAGAAATAAACGGCACTGTGGTGTCAATGGATTCCAATATCTTTAGATAAAATGATGAACACACCTTTCTGGGAGGCTCATTTCCACGTTGCTCTGAGAAACGTATGTTTTTTAGCAGGTTCCTAGAAGAACTAAAGAAGAGGAGAAAGCTGACGAATAAAGATAATTTCAAGCAACGTATTCATATCAACTCGTGATAAGAGAATATTAAGAGAAAAGCAGGATGTCAGCGGAAAATTACTGCTGTTTGATGAATTCCATGAACCGGAGACAATCTGAGGTTTTGCGAGTTTCAGTCAATTTCAAGCACATAAGGTCACTTGGGGTCGAATCCCTCTGAACCCTCTGGCGCTGTCCCAACCTCATTCCTTTCATGAGGATGAAAGATGAACCCGACATCTCAGTCTGACCCATGAACTTCAGAGTGCATTAATGGAGAAGCAGAGCGCGCTACACGACCATGCAGAATGAAAAGAAAAAA